>NW_003201482.1:121098-123170 GCF_000006405.1 Perkinsus marinus ATCC 50983 | reverse complement strand
CTCGTGAAACTCCATTATTTCATATTCTACTACCATGAGTGATTAAAACATTGGAGTTTCACCCGCTTTACGTCAAGTGGCGTAAAACTCTGTGAAAAACGCGATATTCGCGGTGATGTGCAATAATCGTGAAATATATTTTTCACTAGTGTTTTTCATATCACGGTCGTGAAACTCCATTATTTCATATTCTACTACCATGAGTGATTAAAACATTGGAGTTTCACCCGCTTTACGTCAAGTGGCGTAAAACTCTGTGAAAAACGCGATATTCGCGGTGATGTGCAATAATCGTGAAATATATTTTTCACTAGTGTTTTTCATATCACGGTCGTGAAACTCCATTATTTCATATTCTACTACCATGAGTGATTAAAACATTGGAGTTTCATCCGTTTTACGTGAAGTGATGAAAAACTCGATGATAAACGCGATATTCGCGGTGATATGTAGTACTCGTGAAATATGTTTTTCATATCACTAGGGTGAAACTCCATAAATACAAAGTAGCAAAACTCCTCGAGATGTACACAAACTCACCCACCAGTGCCACATGTTTTTGCTCAGAAAGAGTCCGGAAGAACGACCGGAGTGCGTTCACTCGGTCAGGCCCTCCAAGAGAAGCAACCGACCAACTGTATTTCTGCTTGCTGTCTGCGGACTCCTGAGAGAAAAATCAAATCACTAATTGGGAATATATGTTCGCTCTCCTCAGCTGAGCCCAGGAGTTTCCTCACTGATGATAAAAGTCTACACATGAATTACAGCGGAAGTGTACAATTTAGATAAATTTTTAGGAAAATTTTTGTAGATTTTTGTACTACAAGTTGCGGAGCGAGCGAAGCGAGCGGAGCGTATTTGCGGAGCGAGCGAAGCGAGCGGAGCGTATTCTCTCACTTTACTAACACTTTGTGCGTGCGTGCGTGCGTGCGTGCGAACAAATTATCCAGCTCGATCTAGAGAGGATATGATCACATGCTATACACCATTCGATAGCTCTCGCTCTGGGGATACTAGGAAAAATACGAAATTAGGGTTCCGTCCGGACCGTGTAGATCTCCGTGCAAAAAACATATTTTTGCAGAAAAACGCCAGGCATGGGAATCGAACCCGGATGCCGAGCTCCGCCCCTTCTCCGAGAAGGCCTAGTCTACAAAATTTCCCAAAATTTTCTCAGAATTTTTATATTTTCACCACCACATGTAGTTGACCATGTGCATATTTTCGTACAAACCAGAAACCAGTTTGGTAAAACATGCAAATTGTCAACCACATACGTTGGTGTCAAAATGGAAATTCCGATGAAATTTTGGGAAATATTTCACTTCTACTTCTCTACTTTCTACTCGAATTCGTATATGAACTTCTATAATTAGTGAGAAAACTCCTAAGCGCCGTTGAGGAAATCAAACGCATATTTTCCCACACTGCCAAAACCGCTTACGGTCGACTTAGTCAGTTTACCAGTACGTTGGTCATAGTGCCACGCAGCTTCCTCATCGAGTTGCTTCACTCGATGCATCTGGCCTCGCTCATTGAGAGAAAACGGTTGCGGTATCTGATTGACATAAAATGCTGCAGATTACTCTATACCATGTATGTATCTCTGGAGTTTCCAGTTATAATATGATTTTCGGATGAAGGATGCTGTTGTGTTGTGTTCGATCAATAATTGCAGCACTTCGTTCAACCGAGCCCACTCGGAGAAACGCATATTGGTTTGCGCAATGTAGTTCATCCCGAATGTGAACCGAAAACAGGGAGAGGAGGAAATTGAAAAACCATTTTTATTGGAATTTCAGGATGGCCGTTTGGGAAACAGCATGATGATATGCGAGTCATTTCAACAGGTTTGAAATGATCCCTCGGGAGGTAATGTCCATTTAAGCGATGTTGTCATAGCAGGCGTTGAATTTAAAACTCACACACATAACGTCAAATCATCGTCACCAACGAGAAGAAGAGTTCCGAGAGCTCCCATGATGCGTGAATGGTCGCTTATGACGTTTGCTGCGATATAACATACTCGCTATCGCGGTGTGGGGGAAAATATCCACATGGTCAACTACACG
>NW_003201482.1:112867-120998 GCF_000006405.1 Perkinsus marinus ATCC 50983 | reverse complement strand
CATAGAGAAAAGCCTTACCTGTTTTGACTTGGTTTCGGTGTCACCAACACACGTACAAGTGGTGCAAACAAGGGGCCCACCCCTGTCACGTGTGTTGGTGACAATACGGAAATTATGTGAAAATTTTGGAAAAATCTTATTTACTTCTGTACACCTCTACTTAGTACACCTCTACTTATTCGTATGTAAACTCCTATAATGTAGTAGCTTTGGAAACTCCTGAGCTCAGCTGCTGAGGAAAGCGATTACATATATTCTTACTCCAACACTAGACTATCAGTCTCAGTGCAATGATCATAATTTTTTTCTCATAATTTTGAATAGAGCAAGATGTAAAGTTGGGAAAATCTATACATACGTTTACATATGTTTTCCTGAGGATTGGATCCTCAGCTGAGTTGAGGAATATACACAACGTGTGATAGAAACTCATAAAAACCAACAAGAATTTCCTTTCAGAATTTCCATATTGTCACCAACACATGTACATATTTTCCCCCAGACTGCGACTATAATCACCTCTTGTGTGTGAGCCCAGCCCGCGAGTTGTTTGAAAACATGAATAACCGATATGGTTTGGTCGAAGTCGAACATTGCCAGACGCAAACGTGAGGCCTCTTTTGACGACTCCAACATGCTTATAAAAAACTGACTTTCAGAAATGTCACACTGGATGTCATTGATCCGAAAGTTGAACGTCATCGAATCGAACGGCCAAAGATGTTATATTTAACTCCAACTGATGACACACATTCAAGTGTGACAGATATGATTGGAGTTTCACAACAACCCGTTTTACGTGAAGTGGCGTCGTAAAACTCTGTGAAAAACGCGATATTCGCGGTGATATGCAGTAGTAGTCGTGAAATATGTGCTTTTCACTAGTGTTTTCCATATCACTAGGGTGAAACCCAATGAACATGCATGCTACTATATTTGCGCGGCGACAACGATACAAAAAGTGAAAAAAACTCAAACATGATTTTCTCGAAAAATTTGTGATAAAAAATCTTACCTTTGCACGGGAATGGCATCCAGCTAGAGCAGTGAAAACATTCACAGCGGCAATAGTCTGGTCGAAATCAAACATCGCCAGTTTCAATGCAGACTTTCTCGAACGCGAATAAGGTGGACTCATAGGATTAATTCACAGAGAAATTCTTAGTTGAAATAAAATTACGAATACCATCCCTCCGTAAAATCATCACGCAATGTCAATGTAAATGTGAGGGAAGAAACATGGTGATTACTATATGAAAGAAAATTGCAGCTCTACTGCTCATACCAACAATACAGCTACAATAGTAAGTATGCGAAGTGAAAATATCCTTCTTGAACAGTTCCAGGTAAGGAGACTTAATCGACTAGGTAAGTTCGTTATTCTATGATTGCTATAGGAAAGGGTGACCCCCTCAGCGTGAAAGTAAGGTGGGTAGTCTTATTCTCAAGCTGATCAATTCTGTGTAGAGGTAAAGTCTAGTAAGTAGAGGTAAAGTAACTAATCTAATCCTCGAGGTAATTACCTCTAGGGTAGAGTCAACTAAGTAGAGGTAAGGGTAATTAATCTAAGCCGCAAGGTAATTAGTAAGTACCTCTAGGTTAAGGTAAAGTCAATTACGTAGAGCTAAGGGTAATTAATCTAAGCCGCGAGGTAATTACTAATAACTCCTAGGTTAAAGTAAAGTCAACTAAGTAGAGGTAAGGGTAGCTAATCTAAGCCGCGAGGTAATCAGTAATTACCTCTAGGTTGAAGTAAAGTCAAGTAAGTAGAGGTAAGGGTAATTAAGCGGAGCCGCAAGGTAATTAGTAATTACCCCTAGGTTAAAGTAAAGTCAAATAAGTAGAGGTAAGGGTAATTAATAATTCTTTCTACGAGTGAAGGTAGAAGCTGCCCAATACGAATGCCCAGTCGAAAACAACATGGACCCTTTACCGGCAAATTCCTACTATACCAAGTAGACTTCGATGATGTATATATTCCTACCACAACGAACTGAATTCGACGAAGTCTTTCATACACCATGATTGGTCAACTTAGTAGTGGCTTCAGCCTTACCTGGAGCTGGACTGAGTTGTCCTCAAAGGCAGCCTAGAAAGGCTCCTTGGAAAGCAGCTCGGTTATATCATCATTAGCCACTATTCGTATCACACCAAATAGGAATAAATTCCTATATTCACTTTATTATAAGTCAAGTCAAATGAGGTTATTTAATCACTGGATATTAAAAACATATTTCACGACTACTGCATACGGCAAATATCGGACAATTTTCTCACCCAGTGAAACTCCACTGAGATGTATTGACAACATTAATAATGAATATTTCAGGTGAATGACTCTAGTGTAAATCGCTTAAGAATAGACAACCTCGACACTAGGACCCACACAAACTCATAGTTCCAGAAACTTCGAAATAACACAATCATGATCATCATCAAGTCATTGTCATCATCATCGATCTTGAGGGCGCAGGGCAGGATACCCCATAAGAAACCGTAAGATGCGACTTTGGGCCACCTTGCGAACTGCCTTGTTCTTTCTATCAGCTCTGAGGGAACAGAAAACAAAGCTCAAAAATGGGGTGGGGACAGAACACACAAAAATAACATCAGTCTCGTCCTATAACTTTCAGGGAGTATTACACCACTTCACGTCAACCGGGTGAATCTTCAAAAAGTCTTCATATTTTTAATGAAAAATATAAAGACTTTAATAAAAATTTTTTCCATTCCAATAGTCTAACAATAATAAAAGAATGGTGAAAATTGCCATTAGTGAAAAAGAGAATTTCTTACGGTTTTTCTTACGGGTGTAATATTCCTATCTCTGCATCGGGGGCACATTTTCGTATTCCTCGTCGATCATGGAGGAGGTCGAACCTCTCAGTAACGTCTTTGCCACAATGCGGTAAAATGGCTTTTGGCCCGCCCGGATGGTCCGCAAGAAAGTTGGTTACGTCATAGATCTTATCAGCAATGATAAGCCAACAGTCGGACTCAACGTTGTGACTTGCAATTTCAGAAGCTCGATAAGTGGACGATTCTCCCATACCTTTTCAATGGTGACCTTCAAAAAGCACTGCAAAATACTTCCAATTTACATGTGTAGTAATGCCTACCACACTACTGCTACTTTCTACGATAGGAAGAAAGTTATTCTTCCAGCGTTCTGTAAATATATTGTATTTCATACCACTCTTCCCTCTATTCCACGACTACACGAGTTTTGGGCAATATTTGGGTAGCCTCAGATTTACCTGCTGCTGGACTTAGTTGTCCCCATAGGAAGACGCTCTGTTGGAGTGACTCCTCTAGATACAGCGAGTTATCTCATCATAGGCAACATGTTCCGAAGCAGTTGTTGTAACAGATCAGCCTTCGAACAGCCGAAGCATTAGCGAAACTGTGGCGTTTATCTCGCGCGCCAAAATAATCGATTTGATAAGCTGCAAGATTTATTTGAAAAACAACATGAAATTCAGTGAACTATCCTTGAGTGCCCATTGAAGATTCCCAACTTATTTAGCACTACGGCTACGTACAGATCGACTCGTCTTCACTGCTCATCCAGATCATAGTACTCGTTAAAATTGACGAAATTGGGCTTCAGGTGCTGGCTTAGTAGTTGTCTGCTTCGATGCTTGCATGGTGATCTCAGTGCGAGCTCGTGGACATCTTTATCTTATCAATTTTGGAAAACTATTTCTCCCGAAGATTCGGCGATTTACAATAGAAACCTGCTGGTCAGAAATTCCACTTTGCACCACGGATGTGGTGTGACTGCACCGAGTCGGGTGTACTGAGAAACAGTTGAATGCTGTATGAATAAGGAGTAATGAGTGAGAATATATACTTGCCTAGGATTGAACCCGAGTTGTCCGGTGTTAAGCTACCCTTGTCGGAGCCTCTCCTCATTGAATCAATTGCCAACGTGATGTTATCACTATCAGTGGGCACTCTAGTGCTCCTGTACATAGATATCTCTATTTCGGGCTAGGCAATTCCTAAGAAATCCATTGCGCTCAGTGAAGGCTCTTGCTTCCCCCGAGCATCTGTTCGCTACTGCGAGACTCCCTACGCCCTATCTAAACCTATCAGCCCATTTGGTAGGGCCTGTGAGCATGGACACTGTTCCCTCATGGAATACTGTCTATCATTTTGTGTCGAATCTGTCCCCTTGTATTCAGTCATGGTTCAGCGGTGGTCTGTTGCGGCTCTAGTGGGAAACTCTCATCAGACGAATCCATCCAAGGAGCTCTGTAATCTATGTCTGCATCACCGTCAAACCGAATGAGCTCTTTGTGTACCAAGTTACACTACAACACTATTATATAATCAGCTCTGGTATAGCCGTATTATATCTAGTCTCATGCTATTCAAAAGAACTTTGCCTATCCTCGGATTTTCATCAGCTATTGATGCAGCTACTTGCTGGTTGGTGCCTTTGCGAGCTTTCCTGTTCCATCCGAGTACCTCGGTCATAGCACCTCGGTTGCATCAATTCGGTGGATATGTATCACCGCACTGTTTGAGTATTTTCGTTAGTCGGGAAATACCCCTTTTAGTTGCCGTATAAAGACTTAACTAGGCTGGTCTCGTTGAACAATGAGCTTTTATTGAGAGATTGTTGAACTTTTAGTTGTTATACTGTTGAAAATGCTAGATTTTACAGCGATTCAGGAGTGGGTTACCAAAAACCTTTCTACGATCTTGCTCATTCTATTCGTATTGTTCCGAGTGTGGACAGTTCGGAAGAGTCTCCAAGGTGGTGACACGGAAAAAGAGGTCAGTTTTTGTGCATCTGAGAAGTGGTAGCATGGTTTATCCAGGTCCCTGGTAACAAGGTGGTTACCGTCGCTAACATGGCCGAGTGGAATGAGCGTCAGGAGGAAGCTAAGAAGAATAAGAAGATCATTGTTGCTGATTTCTTCGCTACGTGGTGTGGTCCTTGCAAGCGAGCGGCTCCAGAATATCAGCAGATGAGCATCGACTACGATGAGAAGACTGTGATGTTCTTGAAGGTGAGAGTATCACATTAAACGCCGAGGCTCGAGTGAATCTTCAGGTCAACGTTGATGCTGCAACTGATGTTACGACAGCTATGGGGGTGCGGTCCATGCCGACATTCAAGGTCTTTAAGGACGGTGCTGAGCTGAAGACTATCACTGGTTGGGATAAGGCTGGTATGACCACTCTTTTGAACGAGAATGGAGCGAAGCTGTTATCCCCGGAGGAGAGAGAGAAGATCGTGAAAGAAGCTGCCGCTGCTGCTGCTGCGAATGCTGAGACTAAAAAGGATCAGTAGATTATGATAGATTAAGATTTTCCAAACCTTTCTGCGTTGATACAGAGATGTGTTCATTTTGAGAGTGACTAGAAATCAATGCCGAAACCACAACCGCGATAAATATTTGCTTCAAGGTTGTTACTATGAGAGCTGTGATTGTGATACAGTGTGGAATATTGCTATGCAAATACACGCTAGCACGAACTTTCTAGATGCTTAACAAGGAGATACTTGCACGCTAGCGCCACATTGTTGACAGCTCTCATGTTATGTGCACACCCGAGCTGCGATCTTACTGGGTTATCGCGAGCAATGTTGGTGGAAACCGCACACCTGAATGCTGAGTGCTGTGACATATTGAAGATTGCTCGTCTATTGTACCAGGTGAAGGGCAGTAAACTGAAAACGCCGTCGACACTCGAAAGGCGGAGATCGGCAAGGCTTTCTAGCTCTGGAAAGTAGTCAAGGATCTCTAAGAGTGACGCTCCATGATTTTGTGCAGTGTCGGTAAATATGCACATGATCAACTACATCTATTGGTGACAATATGAAAAGCCTGGGAAATTCTTATCGGTTTCTGTGCATTCCTATCCCAACTAGTGTGTGAACTCCTATACTTGAGAAACTCTTGAGCTCAGCTGAGGAGAGCGAACATGTATTCCAACACGTGTGTTCGCCCATAAGGGATATCTGACAAAATCGTAAATGGAAGTTTGCAGGGAAGTGTGGGTTAAATGATGCATGTTGATGAGGTTGGGCATATCTCAAGGTGGCATAGCGGCCCCACTTTGAGGTTGCATAGCGACCCCACTTGGATACGTTTTATTGAGGCATATCTTGAGGTGGCATAGCGGCCCCACTTAGATCAGTTTTATTGAGGCATTTCTTGAGGTGTAGCAGCCCCTCTTGGATAAGCTGTATCGAGGCATGTCTTGAGTTGGCATAGCGGCCTCACTTGGATTAGTTGTATCGGACATATCTCAAGGTGGAATAGCGGCCCCACTTGGATAAGAATAGGAATTAGTCTTAACAGGATGTAGTGCCCTCAAGACACCCCATCATTACACTACTCGATCGAGTACTGATGAATCAATGGGAAGAGTATCTATAAGGAGAACAACAACAACAATAATCACTCAATGAGTGATTAGATGCAACTAGAGGAGATACAAGCTCAATATAATAGTAAATACCTGCCATTCCCTTTTATCCAACGCATTCTTTCTAATGCACTCCCACATTCCACCACAATCCTCGACGTAGACGTAGAGTCTACAGCATAGCCTCATGTGCAGTGAGGTAAAAGTTGCACAACACAATTTTTGGGTAACACACAAAGTTGCGTCACAGATGTTTTTGACTTCTACGATCGACATTTGTGGGGGCTACTCGTATTATAACCCTTGGACTTTAACCACTCTGAACTAATCAGTATTAGTTTCAACAGACTAAATGGAGTCCGTCCTTCATGGTGTGCAGGACCTCGTGTTGAGGTGCCGCTCGCTCTTCCGATCCCACGGCACGGTGATCGTAGTGACTGGTGTGGCCTCGTTGCTGGCCTTAAAAGCTCTAAGGCTCATGAGACGTACGACGGTGGACCTCCATGCAGTTTTTGGTGGACCCAATCATGTAAGCTGTTAATGCGCTAGTGTTCCTCTCTAGACGTGCGACTGTTCAAGTTCCTTCCTATCCTTGGTTTCATCCCGAAGTCGTTGGATCACCTTTTCCATGCCGCAGAGATTTACGCTGATACTTACGGAGATGTATACTATATGAAGTAAGATAGAAAGCATTTGGGCCGCTTCTCGATCGCATGCGCCCCTTTTCCAGAACTCTTGGAAGGGACATTGTGGTAGTCTCTGATCCTGAGCTCATCCGTGAGGTCTTAAATGCCCGTCCAAGGACCTACATCAAACCCTTCAATAAGCACAAGATAATGCCCATGGAGGGAATGTTCAATACGGAAGGCGAGGCTTGGAAACGGAACAGACGATTGGGTGCACCAGCCTTCAACGACAGTAACTCTATGGCTATGATTCCAGACATGTTCAAGATCGCCTTGAGACTGGTAAGATCCTGATTCGCGTCGCTTCCTCTCCTTTGTGTCCGTAGATACGCCAGTTGGAGCGCCTCAGTCAAGATGGTCGCATCGTTTGGCGGCCCGTAGAATGGCTTCCCCTCTGCACTCTGGATGTCTTATGTGTCACGACTCTCGGGAAGGACTATAATTTTTTAAACCCAGATGGTGCGTACACGGTTCATCGCATGCACTCTTCCTCATCAAACGTCGCACTCCCTCCCATCGTGGTATGGTCTAGTAACTAGACCATAATCAAGAAAACTAGACTGTAGTTCTCTTGATTTTGTTAGTTTTAGCCATTGATCATGTACGGCCTTTAAGGAGGGTCATTTACACAACAATGCGATGTTGTTGCATTGGTTTTGACCCAAACCGATGCATTGGTGTTGAAGTGTTATGTATTGGTCTCTTCAGGACTGCCTCTAGGCCGCCAGTCTGGAGAGCTCCAGCTGGCGATGGATGATTTGCTAGTCGGCTCCGGCTATGCTTTACAACGTAGTGCCATGCCGTGGATTACACGGGACAGATTCCCTTGGAACCTTAATCCGATGATCAAAAAGGTGAACACCTCAAGCAGATGTCCAGTCGTCTTTCGACTTTTATTGTCAGATGCATTCAGGGGCCAAACAGCTGAATAGAATATGTGACGAGATCATCAAAGAAAGACGGGCGGAGCGGAGGTCGGGAAAAGGAGTTGAAAGGCATGACTTGCTGGACAAGTTACTCCATCTTGATGAAGCGGACTTGCGAGGCAATCTCATGAC
>NW_003201482.1:109387-112767 GCF_000006405.1 Perkinsus marinus ATCC 50983 | reverse complement strand
CTTTTAGTTGTTATACTGTTGAAAATGCTAGATTTTACAGCGATTCAGGAGTGGGTTACCAAAAACCTTTCTACGATCTTGCTCATTCTATTCGTATTGTTCCGAGTGTGGACAGTTCGGAAGAGTCTCCAAGGTGGTGACACGGAAAAAGAGGTCAGTTTTTGTGCATCTGAGAAGTGGTAGCATGGTTTATCCAGGTCCCTGGTAACAAGGTGGTTACCGTCGCTAACATGGCCGAGTGGAATGAGCGTCAGGAGGAAGCTAAGAAGAATAAGAAGATCATTGTTGCTGATTTCTTCGCTACGTGGTGTGGTCCTTGCAAGCGAGCGGCTCCAGAATATCAGCAGATGAGCATCGACTACGATGAGAAGACTGTGATGTTCTTGAAGGTGAGAGTATCACATTAAACGCCGAGGCTCGAGTGAATCTTCAGGTCAACGTTGATGCTGCAACTGATGTTACGACAGCTATGGGGGTGCGGTCCATGCCGACATTCAAGGTCTTTAAGGACGGTGCTGAGCTGAAGACTATCACTGGTTGGGATAAGGCTGGTATGACCACTCTTTTGAACGAGAATGGAGCGAAGCTGTTATCCCCGGAGGAGAGAGAGAAGATCGTGAAAGAAGCTGCCGCTGCTGCTGCTGCGAATGCTGAGACTAAAAAGGATCAGTAGATTATGATAGATTAAGATTTTCCAAACCTTTCTGCGTTGATACAGAGATGTGTTGATTTTGAGAGTGACTAGAAATCAGTGCCGAAAACACAACCGGGATAAATATTTGCTTCAAGGTTGTTGTTATGAGAGCTGCGGTTGTGATACAGTGTAGAATATCGTAAACACACGATTGCATGATCTTTCTAGAAGCCTAACAAGGAGATACTTGCACGCTAGCGCCACATCGTTGAGAGCAGTCATGTTACACGTGATTGCTCAGTGCTGTGACATATTGAGGGTTGCTCGTCTACTGTACCAGGTGAAGGGTAGCAAACTGAAATCCAGAAGGCGGAGATCGGCAAGGCTTTCCAGCTTCGGAAAATGGTCAAGGAATTCTAAGAGTGACGCTCAATGATTTGGTGCAGTGTCGGTAAATATGCACATGATCAACTACATCTATCGGTGACAATATGAAAATGCTGGGAAATTCTTATCGGTTTCTGTGCATTCCTATCCCAACTAGTGTGTGAACTTCTATACTTGAGAAACTCTCGAGCTCAGCTGAGGAGAGCAAACAAATATTTCAACACGTGTGTCCGCCCATGAGTGATATCCGACAAAATCGAAAATGGAGGTTCGCAGAGAAATGTGGATTAAATGATTCATGCTGATGAGGTTGAACACATCTTGAGGTGGCATAGCGACCCCACTTGGATGAGTTATATTGAGGCACATCTTGGGGTGGCATAGCGGCCCCACTTGGATGAGTTGTATTGAGGCACATCTTAAGACGGAATAGCGGCCCGACGTGGATTAGTTGTATTGAGGCGTATCTTGAGGTACCTTAGCGGCCCCACTTGGATTAGTTGTATTGAGGCATATCTTGAGATGGCATAGCGGCCCCACTTGGATTAGTTGTATTGAGGCATATCTTAAGATGGCATAGCGGCCCCACTTGAATAAGAATAGGAATTAGTCTTAACAGGATGTAGTGCCCTCAAGACACCCCATCATTACACTACTCGATCGAGTACTGGCGAATCAATGGGAAGAGTATCTATAAGGAGAACAACAACAACAATAATCACTCAATGAGTGATTAGATGCAACTAGAGGAGATACAAGCTCAATATAATAGTAAATACCTGCCATTCCCTTTTATCCAACGCATTCTTTCTAATGCACTCCCACATTCCACCACAATCCTCGATGTAGACGTAGAGTCTACAACATAGCCTCATGTGGAGTGAGGTAAAAGTTGCACAACACAATTTTTTGGGTAACACACAAAGTTGCGCCACAGAAGCTTTCGACATCTAAAATCGACTTTCGTGTGGACTACTCGTATTATTACCCTTGGACTCCAACCACTCTGAACTAATCAGAATTAGTTTTAACAGACTAAATGGAGTCCGTCCTTCATGGTGTCCAGGACCTCGTGTTGAGGTGCCGCTCGCTCTTCCGGTCCCACGGCACGGTGATCGTAGTGACTGGTGTGGCCTCGTTGCTGGCCTTGAAAGCTCTAAGGCTCATGAGACGTACCACGGTGGATCTCCATGCAGTTTTTGGTGGACCCAATCATGTAAACTGCTAATGCGCTAGTGTTCCTCTCTAGACGTGCGACTGTTTAAGTTCCTTCCTATCCTTGGTTTCATCCCGAAGTCGTTGGATCACCTTTTCCATGCCGCAGAGATTTACGCTGATACGTACGGAGATGTATACTATATGAAGTAAGATAGAAAGCATTTGGGCCGCTTCTCGATCGCATGCGCCCCTTTTCCAGAACTCTTGGAAGGGACATTGTGGTAGTCTCTGATCCTGAGCTCATCCGTGAGGTCTTAAATGCCCGTCCAAGGACCTACATCAAACCCTTCAATAAGCACAAGATAATGCCCATGGAGGGAATGTTCAATACGGAAGGCGAGGCTTGGAAACGGAACAGACGATTGGGTGCACCAGCCTTCAACGACAGTAACTCTGTGGCTATGATTCCCGACATGTCCAAGATCGCTTTGAGACTGGTAAGGTCCTGATTCGCGTCGCTTCCTCTCCTTTGTGTCCGTAGATACGCCAGTTGGAGCGCCTCAGTCAGGATGGTCGTGAGCTGTTGGCGCTGTTAGAGCCCTGTGACCTAGAGTTCGAGTTAGAGGACTTCCCGGGAACACGACGCGCAGGAGGCATAGGGAAGTCGGGACGAAGAAGACGAAAGTTAATCGACTAATGAGCAATGAGCTTCAGCGCGCAGCACGCATGTGCATAGCGCTCCTGCGTGAAACTACGTCACGTCACGATGGAGCGTGTCTCACTACTATGGGAATAACATAGGGACAGACTAGAAAAAAATGAGAATACATCGCTCAGCCTCGCCCCCCATAAAAGCGTGTACACTGATCGAGTGATGGTCAAAACCCATAAGCGAAAAATTACGTATCGTCATCATCACCATTCCAATCATGCGCTCGCAGAGCTTGCAAAGCACGTTCCTTAGCAGCTCTCTGTGGCCTCGGCTGAGGTGGAAAATTGTTGCTCCCATCTTGAGCAACTCGAGAATCATCGTCGGGCACGGTCTTATCGTGAATCAGTCCTCAGGGTCATCGGAGACCAATCCGTCCATACGACTATCATCATCGACATCGAGGACACCCTCGTCCGGAATATCGTCGTCTTCTCGGAGAGCTTCAAGTTTTAATATGGTGTCCTCCACAACGTTAGTACTTTCATGTAC
>NW_003201482.1:96649-109287 GCF_000006405.1 Perkinsus marinus ATCC 50983 | reverse complement strand
ACAACAACAACAACAACAACAATAATAACAACAACAACAACAACAACAATAACAACAACAACAACAACAACAACAACAACAACAACAACAACGGCAGCAGCAGCAGCAGCAAAAATAACAGCAACATCACCGGTTCAGTCGACCATGACTTCGCCTTAATTGCTCTTAGTTTATAGCAGCATATGGAGTGATGTGAAAGTTGCACAACACAATTCTCGAGTAACACACTAAGTTGCGGCATAGACTTCTTCGATCCCTACAATAAATTCCGGAGGTGGCTAATCATATTGTTACTCTTGGACTCTCATGATTGTGAACTAATCAGAATCAAATTGAACACGATAAATGGAATCCATTCTCCGTGGTGTCCAGGACCTCATATTGAGGTGCCGCTCGCTCTTGCGGACCCACGGAACGGTGATCGTAGTGACTGGTGTAGCCTCTCTGCTTGCCGTGAAAGCTCTGAGGCTTATGAAGCGTACCACGGTAGATCTCCATGCAGTTTTTGGTGGACCCAATCATGTGAGCTGCAAATGCAAGAGTGCATCTCTCCGAACTGCGAGCTTCCCGTCGTATTTCAGCTCCTCCCGATCCTTGGTTTCATCCCGAAATCACTAGACCACATCTTCCATGCCACAGAGATTTACGCTGATACGTATGGAGTTATATACTACATAAAGTAAGACATCCAACAAGTGTTGCAAGTCGCTTCGGTCAACTCGGTCGGATCATCTGTATGTCACTGGCGGTACGGAGCCAATTGCTGTTCCGTTCTTAGATCTCTTGGAAGGGGCATGGTGGTTGTCTCCGATTCTGAGCTTATCCGTCAAGTCTTGAATGCACGTCCGAGGACCTACATCAAGCCTTCCAATAAGCACAAGATAATGCCTATGGAGGGAATGTTCAATACGGAAGGCGAAGTTTGGAAACGGAACAGACGATTGGGTGCACCAGCCTTCAACGACAGCAACTCTATGGCTATGATTCCCGACATGTCCAAAATTGCTCTGAGGCTGGTGAGGTCTCCATTCGCGTCGCTGTCCCTCCCTTCTGTCTGTAGATACGCCAGTTGGAGCGCCTCAGTCAGGATGGTCGCATCGTTTGGCGGCCCGTAGAATGGCTTCCCCTCTGCACTCTGGATGTCTTATGTGTCACGACTCTCGGGAAGGACTATAATTTCTTGAACCCAAATGGTGAGCACACGGTTCATCTTATGCACTCTTTCTCATCAAATGCCGTACTCACTCCCATCATAGTACGGTCTACAGTAGTCCTGTTGGCTCCGTTCCCTTTTACCATCGTCGATGGTCCATCGATTGTGTACGGCCATCAAGGAGGGTCATCAACACTACAGTGTGATGAAATCGCATTGGCTTCGACTCAGAACTCTCGAGTGCTTCATTCGGAACTGACACCAGCAACGGTGTTCGAGTGCCATGTCTTAGTCTGTTCAGGAGTACCTCTAGGCCACCAGTCTGGCGAACTTCAGCTGGCGATGAATGATTTGCTAGTCGGCTCTGGTTATGCTTTACAACGTAGTGCCATGCCGTGGATTACACGAGACAGATTCCCTTGGAACCTTAATCCGATGATAAAAAAGGTGAACACCTCACGCGGATGTCCAGTCGTCCTTCGCCCCTGTTGTCAGATGCATTCAGGGGCGAAAACGCTGAATAGAATATGTGACGAGATCATCAACAAAAGACGGGCGGAGCGGAAGTCGGGAAAAGGAGTTGAAAGGCATGACTTGCTGGACAAGTTACTCCATCTTGATGAAGTGGACTTGCGAGGAAATCTCATAACGTGAGTCTCACTTATGCATCTGACATTCTCTGGTACATTGTGAATAGACCAGCAATGATACTGAGTACACAGCGGTATGTAATGAATGTAATCAGGTTCCTCGTTGCTGGTAGTGACACTACGGCCATGACCGTCGCCTGGTGTCTCTACTACCTCGCGCTATATCCTGAAATACAGAACAGGGCCCGTGTTGAAGTGGACGCTCTCGGCCACGATCCCAATGCGACAGAGGACCTCGACAGGTTGGTCTTCGTTAAGTGTTGCATACTCGAGGCCCTCAGGGTGAGTGCTTGGTAATCAACCAACGATATTTGCGTTCACTCTCAGCTGCAACCACCGGCTGTGTTCCTTCTGCATGAGTGTACTCACGACACAGAACTCGATGGTCGCCGAATCCCCACCGGGACGAATGTGCTGACCCTCTTCCGTAAGGCGATGGTGGCAGATGCGTATGGCGGGAAAACATTCGAGTATCTACAACTCCGGCTACTTCATCTCTGAGCTCGCCATCCATCTCAGCCCCAAACGTTGGCTCCTTCCTGACGGCTCGTTGATAGACCAAGCACGTGAACGTGATCATCTGGCATTCGGTGCAGGCCCTCGTCAATGTCCTGGAAAGAACATGGCCATCAAGGAGGCCGTGGTGATTCTAACTTTGATCCTAAAATATTTCAATTCTATTTCATTGAACTGCTCTTCCTCGATTGTCCGTGGCGAGGCTACCTTCACGTACGGACCACTGAATCTCGAGCTCCAAATGCGGCGGCGAGTTGGTTAAAGTGGCTACTCTTCGATTTCATTGTCTCTGATGCTCTGATCTTTGTGTGGTCACAAAACATGCTTCGCGTTCATCCAATCCTACCTCTGCATAGGCCAGGATTGACCGGATGCTTTGTGGTTTTAGCCTTTTCATGATACTGCTGCCCGAGGAGAAGGCTCGAGTTCGGGTTCGATGTGTACCCTAGATGGTTGCCGACCAGCCAGTGTTTCTCAATCCTTGATCATCGGTGTCAAGGGATTCGACTCAGATCCCTATGTCACAATTAGATTGAGGCATATCCTGTGACCCAGCAACAGGGGAGTATCACCGTATGTAGGAGACGAAGTATTCATCCTGCCACCCGCGTAACAATGTGGACTCTGTAGGTCAATAGTAATTGATTCCGATATTTGTCTGAGTTTGCCGTTACTTCGGTCGTGCCGAATGATTTCATCTTTTCATTTCGCGCGCTACAGAGATTTATTGGAGTTTCACCCTAGTGATATGAAAAACACTGGTGAATACCATATTTCACGACTACTGCATATCATCGCGAATATCGCGTTTTTCACCGAGTTTTATGCCACTTCACGTAAAACGGGTTGTGAAATACCATCTGAGAGTGGCATAGCGGCCCCGCGTGGCTAGATCGGCCTCATCAACGACGAGCTCGACTTCATCTTCTCCCCGTCCTGTTCGGTAGTCTGGACAGTTGATTGCGTTGAGGCATAGCTTAAGGTGGCATAGCGGCCTCACTTGGAACGTCTGGATAGCTGATTGTGCTGAGGCACCTCTCAAGGTGGCATAGTGGCCCCATGTGGAGCGTCTGGATAGTTGATTGCGTTGAGGCACCTCTCAAGGTGGCATAGTGGCCCCATGTGGAGCGTCTGGATAGTTGATTGCGTTGAGGCACCTCTCAAGGTGGCATAGTGGCCCCATGTGGAGCGTCTGGATAGTTGATTGCGTTGAGGCACCTCTCAAGGCGGCATAGTGGCCCCACGTGGAACGTCTGGATAACTGGTTGTGTTGACTGGTTGTGTTGACTGGTTGTGTTGACTGGTTGTGTCGAGGTATATCTTGAGATGGAATACCGGCCCCACTTGAGGGGGATCAACTCATCAGAAGAGTCCTAACAAAATCTAGTATCCTCAGAACATCTCATCAATCCAAACATCAATGAACCTGCCAACAACAATAGACTCTTACATACTCACAGTAGCAGTTGTAGGAAGATGTGATCAGAGCTCAGGTGAGACAATGAACGCCGAACGCTTCTGAGTAGCTGAGTACTTGCGGCGTACGATGAGTTCATTTTCATTGAATTGAGGCATCATTAGTATAAGTCTCTTCAAGTCTTAATCCATCCGCTACCCTTATGTTCGTCATATGACGCCGTCCGATGCGCACAAATGCACAAGTTGATTGAGACCATACATTAGAAACCTCAGCGACCAGACCTTATGGCTGAAATGGTATAAATTTACTGAGCTGCACAACCTCGTTCATTGCTATTGAAACTGCCATAATATGGCATTTGAAATGAATCATAACATCAACTAAATGGTATTTCTTATATTCAGTAGGACAATATCCTAGAGTCTATTATTGTAATGAGCCTCACGCAGTTGTCGTCTCTTGTGGCTGAGTTTGACCAGCAGTCTTCTTCTCAGCAGCAACAGCATCACCAACAGCCTTCTTCTGAGCATCAGCCACCTTCTTGGTGCCCTTCAGAGAACGAGTCCGAGCATGACGCATGAAATGATCAGCAATACTGCCTAAATCTTGTTCAGTAGCCATCAATGAACCCACCAGCTCGCGAGCAGCATCGCGACTGCCAACGAAACCGAAGTCATCGAGGAGATCAGCAAAGTCTCGTGCAGTGTCGTCAGCTTCCACCAACTTCAGCTCATCATCAAGATCCCTCAAGGCGAGAGGAGAATCATTCTCTTGCTCTATCGCCCTCGACATTATATGATCAGCAACACGTTTCAGATCTTCACCAGAACCCACTAAGTTGTTCACGAGATCCTTAGCCTTATCCTTGCTCTCAACGAAGCCCATCTCAGTAAGCAGATCAACCATAGTATCAACAGCCTCCTTCTCAGATTTGACACGCTTCTCGATATGATACTCATGCTTACCATCGCTAGTAGTGGCGTACACTTTACCACTAGTCTTTACTTGAGGCTGAACGGCACTAGAATCCTTCTCCATTTCACTAGCGATTCTCTTCACACCTCTGGCAGGAGGCTCTTGTGGAGCCGCATCAACCGACTTCTGCTTCCTGTCCTGCCTCGTCTCAAGATGCTTGGCAACACTGTCCAGATCCTGACCAGTAGCGAGCATACTATCAACCAACTGCCAAGCATCATCAAAGGAGTTCATGTAGTCGAAATCTGTTAACCGTCTAGCCAGATTTCTAGCAGAAGGGTTAACCTCCCTTGGAGAAGTCAGATCTCTATCAATCTCCTTCTTGATAAAAAGATCCAGAACAGGTACAGCATCATCACCAGCTCTCATCATCTTAGCGGGCAGAGTGATAGCATCACCAACCGAAAGTTCATTCAACACGCACAGCTCATCCGAATCGTCCAGGTAGTAGATACGATACTTCTCGTCCTTCAGCTGAGGCCAAGCCTTCTCGATATACCCAGTGATCTGAGCCATGCTCTTGCAAGCGTCAACCTCTACACGCACACGTAGAGTCTCTTCAATCGAGTGTAGTTTTAGTATAAGTTCTTTAGGAGCAGACATATTCAAAATTCAATTCTTGTAAACAGATGAAGTACTTTTAGTATTCTCCTAGGGCATTAGCCATCGTAGCTAAAACTAAGCTTTGTCTTTGTGTTACATCTTGTGTTCGGTTTGTCGATCGTCCGTAACCAGCCAAGTCCATTTCATCCATTCTTAGTCCACTTCATGGTTAACCGTGTAAATAGCTTTTTCCTCCGATGACTGTCACCCTGCTCCCATAATACATCGTCGTTTCGAAGCCTCAACACACCAACTACTGACAAACTCGAGACAGCGTTGAGGAAATATAAGAATTAGCAAGTTCAGCAATAAATTTGATAACAATAGGAGCTAATTCCACAAATCTTTCAACGGTGGTCATCATCAGTCGTACGGAGCTGTCCATTATACATCAATGCTCGCAATAGTTGATCAGTCTGATCAATTCTAATAACCACGTACACCTCAGAACTGAAGGCTGCCAGATGCAAATCAGTCAAGAACCGCATTGCCTCAGGTCGAACCTTACGGAAACTCCCATATGCACATAATCGATCACATGTTATGACGGCAACTAGAAAATTCCCATACTGCATAACTACACAAAGATGGGAACTCCACTTATTCTTTGCATCAGAAATCTGTTGCTAGCTCCTGCTGACCCCTTCGACTTGACAAACAATAGTATTCCAAGTTTGCCCAACGTGCGGTAAACATTCCCTTCATTCGATCACACTATAAAGATTTAATACCACTCCTCTATCTTCAGGGCGAATGCACCCAATACCACACTAACTCGTCACTTAGGCTGATCAAGCTGATTTGAAGCTTCTATATTCCCTCTATGCTCCCTTTTCGATTGGACATTTGTAGGAAACAAAACCAGCTAACTTCCATCATCCACTACTACATCGGAAAGGTCTCCATGTGACGCTGAACTCCGATGAAAATCGGCCAACCATCCACGATGACGACGACACATACTGTCCAACATGTACATCGTCAGCTGAAGCTTCAGTATCACGCCTTACGCGACTCACCACCACTTCCTTCACCTGTCATTGAAGGAACACTGGCGTGCACACAAGCCAATCGTCAATCGTATACTCCGTTACCACTGATGATTCGCCTCTGTACACATCCTCACCATGAAAACTGAGCAAACTTCAGCCGACGGTGGTACGGACATGCCGGACCTCGGCTATGGTACTGCATCCATCTTATTAAAGACATTATTAACCCTCACAGGCTGCGAGTCGCAGCTGTGACCGGGACGAGCCCCATGGGCTCCGACTTGTATCACCAACTTGCCAAGATATGAGCACCCCCGAAGCCACTTGTTATCAAATTCGATGCTAGTGATAGTACGTCCACGTAGACTGTCAAAGATCCTCCTCCACCACCACCCTCCGGTATTTTCTGTAACCCCCATCATCCAAGTATCCCCTTGCAATCCATCTAGATAACTGATGTACTCTCTTATTCTTAACAGCACTCACCGAAGCCATAGTTTGCTCCTTACTGCCAGTTCACGTCTTCAGTTCGAGCTCAAGCGAGGGAAAGCCAAGGTATATTCTCCCAACACTGCTCTAGTCCATGACGATCCTCAGCTTCCTCGATCCGCCACGAATATATAATTATGATGCATGACATAAAAATAAATGATAAAAATTTAATCGTCATTATCATGTGGTTCACACCTTCCCCTATTCATAATACTACGAAATCATCACCATCGGATCGCACCCCCAGAGGCCAATGCCCTCGACACTCCCGTAAGCCGCCACAGTCAAACACTAACACTAGATGAGTAGTTCTGCTCAACTACCATTAACTACTACAACACCAACACTACACGCCGTTTCCAGAGACTCCTCGGGATGTGCCCACTATCCATTTCAAAGATACTGGAATGCTGATCAGTGACCTTGCTAAAAAGAGAACAAAATATGAGCGGAGCGAAGCGCCAGAATGTCAGCTTACTCCAGGCATGCCAGGCATCATTCCAGGAGGGGGTGGGGGCATTCCGGGGAAGCCAGGCATCGGAGGCATCCCTAATCGATCAAAGATACCCTTGCGCGCACAGCGAAGATTTCATCTTACCTGGGGGAGCACCAGGAGCCATCTGGGCAGGAGCAGGACCGCCAACACCACGTATCTACCAGGACAAGGGCAGTTCGAAGACGATGTGAAGAAGGAGTGGTATACCGGTCCAGTAAGGCCTTGAGGAGCTTGACCAAGGGGTGCAATGGGGACACCACGACCAGCTGCATGCCCGCGACCAGGGCCGGCCTAAGATTCAAAACCTGCCCGATTGAAGCCTATCCATTCCACTACCATGGGGCCTTCACTTTTCTTCACATTAGGTGGAGGCGCCTCCGCCGTCATTGATATGATATTCTCACCACGTAGGATCTACCGCGGCAATATACCACCAATTTCCCCCAAAAAATTCCCTACCAACAAGCCGAGCATTCTCTTAACCTCCCTTTCCTCCCCAAGCCCAGACTCGCCCTTCGACCGCACCTAGGGAAGCATTTACTCCACGTTTTGACTGTTGTCGTTATCAATGCTACTTTTCGGAATTCCTCAGTATCAGCCAAGACCAAGTTCATGTGCTTATCGAAAGCCATGAACTGACCAATCTGACCAAAGCACATTGTCACCACCACAATTATTATTTTTTATATCACTACCATAATTCTCCCGTCATGTAGAGTGACTCTAACTCGGTAATTCAGCCATTGCTGCATCTTAGTGTTCCTTCCAACCGCCGGCATTGTCGATCGAAGTAGATGAGGAAAATAACAAGTCGGCACTACTGCTGATGCACAGAGTCGATTACATGTGTCGGTGACAATATGAAAATTTCCAGGAAAATTTTGGGAAATTATTATTGTTTCTGTACAATTCGTATGTAAACTCCTATAATTAGTGAGGAAATTCCTGAGCTCAGTTGAGGAAAGCGAACATGTTCCTCGAACTGCCTCAACGTGATGTCAGCCTTACAAATGTAGAGATCTTTTACTAGGGCGCGCGCGACTGTGATAGACGGAGCGAAGCGATTCATGAATGTACATTTTCAATTATTGACCTTCGCAGCAGACATACAGTGGAAGCACAACGGTACTGAAGTAGTACCGTAACACCAGAGTTCCTAATGGCAAATCACAAGTTGTGGCATACATGTGCTACATGCAATTGGCGACTATTTGATGGAGGAGTGGTATCAGTCGATGAAAAATGATAACAGAATTGATTTACTTCCGGCATCCCCGTCTGGGCATCTTCGAGCGACATCTGGAAGTGCTTCATGGGACAACAAAGTGTCAGCTATAGATTATAGAGCACGAGAGCAAGATACCAAGTCAACTATGAATACTTATCATCAACAGCTTGGCATACTGCTGCATCTCAACCCCTTCTGAATTGAGTTCTACACGTTATACTTCGCCAACCTGATCAGCACGCGTGCTCTTGCACATAAGAGTTATTATTCTACGCCAATCGAACCAGTAGAACCCTAGCGGATGGTTGACATGAAAAATAAAAAGCATAAAAACATCGTCATTCAAGAGAAGAAGAAAAACTCGCTTTTCCGCGGCAGACACTTGCACACGATCTTGGTTCCTCAGCTACCTACTCAGTCCTGCTATTATCTGCTGCATTTAACTTTATTGTTGTGTTCATCATGGCGCCCAAGACCAAAGTCAATCACCACCATTTGAGAAGAGGTCCCTAATTACACTTTGATTGACCCCTAATTTGACGAATTTTTGGTTATTAAAGTCATCAAGCCTTCCAGGTTCCCGTCCATGGTCTATTAAAGTGATGCTCACAAAACAGCGTCTTTTTTTGTCATTTTCGAGTATTACCACTGTTGATGATCATAGCCAGGTAGAAAACAACAACATATTAGATTTGAATGAAAATGAAAATAATACAAATTGTACCAGATCAAAGCACTGTCGTGCTAAGCATATGCAGGACCAACTGAATAATGCAACTTCAATGAACCTGCAAGAACAACACAAATAATTACGAGTCATTTCGGACGGAGCGGAGCTATATATTGCGATTCGGATTTTCCCGAAGAATTATTTCTCCTCAACACACAATGTGTTTGAGCCCAGCGAAAAAACAACCAAAAGCTAAATGGACCGTAATTCTCGATAACACATGAGAACCTCTACCGAGAATTATATACACAGAAAACACCTTTGAATGAAAAATACCGACCTTGGGGTTCGAACCGGGGATCTGCCCCGCGCTAGAGTGGCAAGCACGACGAACAGCGTCAACTCGTCAAGTTTTAAAGCGAAATTCACCATCAACAAGAGTGAAAAAAGCTCCAGTAGAGAACGCCTAGTTGTAATCGCCGAATAGTTTTCTGTGAATTTACCTCCTTTTATTCGTTGCTCATCATCGCGTTCAACTTTGCCGAATTCTCGACACAAGTCTGCCATAATTTGGTCGTCCATGGGACAGAAGAAATTGTTGATGTACACGTAGACCTGCGACACACGAAACTCAAGTGTAAAATTCTAATGAAGCTGCTGAGTTCACAGCCATACTCCTATACTGCCCACTGAAAAGAGTGCTACCTTGGAAAAATAGAGAGAAAAGAAAATATGATACTGAAGTTTCACCCTAGTGATATGAATAACACTAGTGAAAAACATATTTCACGACTACTGCATATCACCGCGAATATTGCGTTTTTCACAGAGTTGTACGCCACTTCACGTAAAACGGGTGAAACTCCAATGATCGCACGAGGTAGATAATTTATCTAACAATAATCAATTTAAAACAACCACAATATAGAAAATTCCCATAAAATCCCATTAAAAAAATTGACATGTGAAATTATTTCGGTTTTAATATTGTCAAATACAATTGAGGCACAGATATGCTTCCACACTATATGACGTAAACTTGTTATACAGCGAGCTGAAATTCTCTTCACTGTGAGTGATTATAATCATCGCTTTCATACTTAGTACTATTTGTAGGATGATTGTGAACATCATAGAACTTCAGAACTATTCCGAGGAAATTTATATTGATTGGTAAACCCTCGCGAGTCAAAATACGATACGAGTAATAGCATACTGTAGTTTCACAACCCGCTTTACATGAAGTGGCGTAAAACTCCATGTGAAAAACGCGATTTACGCGACACGAAGTGAAGTGAGAACACTTGAACTTAGTTCAACTAAGTTAGTAAAATCATTTTAGTTGATTTTATGAATATGAAATTCTATTTATCATCGCTTAAAGTTAACACATACCACACTCTCCTGAACTCACTCACATCTGGCTCTTGAGTTCCTGTATGCGTTCCACTATGCATAACCGCGCCCTCGAGAAACTTAATCAACACTCTCACCGGTGTCGAGCCGGCCATAGCAAATTTGCATTGTTTTAAGGGTGGTGCCTATGGACACATTATAATGATCTTCACGACTAACAATATGCGTTTGATTTCCTCAGCTGGTGCAAGGAACTTTCTCACGCGTTATAGGAGTTTCACCCGTTTTACGTGAAGTTGCATAATACTCCGTGAAAAAATACTGCAGTCGTGAAATATATTTTTCACTAGCGTTTTTCATATCGCGGGTGAAACTCCATTGTAGGAGTTTACGTACGAGAAATCAACAAGAATTTCCCACAATTTTCTCAAAACTTTCATCTTGTCACCAACACATGTAGTTGTTCATGCGCATATTTTTCCACACGACTAACAGCCTCACATTTCCTATCGGGTACAGCTGCACCGTCACTCTGAAATCTCTGAGCTTTTCGAAAGGAACAGCCACTTCAATCGACTGTGTGTCGGTATCGTTACTCATCATAAAAACTGTTGGTAGATGCCGCTGCAACACCAATGCTCGCCCGTAGCACACAATGTGTCCCTATCGGGTGAAGGAATCTCTGAGCTAAGCTTATGATGAAGATAGTCTGCATCGGTCAAGTATAATCAGACCTTGTAAGGCATTGTCCTGCGATAATATCCAGTGTAGTGTTATTTCAATGGACAAATCACCAACATACGCGAGTCGCGAGCGACACTATAATCGTTGGTGTTAACAACGACATTTTTCTTCTAGGCAATAGAGTTTCACCTGTTACATAAAACTCTGTGAAAAACGCGATATTCGCGGTGATATGCAGTAGTCGTGAAATATATGCTTTTCACTAGTGTTTTTCATATCACTAGGGTGAAACTCCAATTTTTGCAAATGTGAAGAATGCGTGTTTTCTATTCCGGGATTAATGATAGTGAACAACTTGTCGCTATCATAGTCTCGAAAGGTTACTTTTATCACATCACATGTTCATAACAATGTTTATGCGATATAGTTTCAGATCGATTCTTATTAATCTCGGAAAATAACACACGTTTGCATCATATCAAATTCACACGCACTGTATAGACTTTCTCTCAGCGTCCCAACGCATCACACATTCTCTCACCAACAATATTAAAATATATATTTGCTTTCCTCAGCTAAGATCAGGAGTTTCCGAAGCTACGTTATACAAATCCGGGTAAAAATGTACAGCAGTTGATAATAATTTCCCAAAATTTCCTCACAATTTTCCTATTGTCACCAACATATGTGTTTAACAGCGCTTCAACTCAACACTCGAAAGCCTATGATAAAATACGTGTAAAATGATGCAATAATAACAGGAACTTCTTCCCTAGAGGCTCATCAAAAGGATAACAATTGTAGGAGACATCTGAAGTCATTCACTCACAGCAACATGCTCAAGTGGACGAGTAAAATACAGTAGAGTGTCACAACCCGTTTTACGCGAAGTGGCGTAAAACTGTATGAAAAACGCAATATTCGCGGCGATATGCAGTAGTCGTGAAATATATGCTTTTCACTAGTGTTTTCATATCACTAGGGGGAAGCTCCAATATATAATACAAAAACGATTATCCCAGCAACAACTCGTGAAAACAACAGAATTGAACAGATTCAAATGTAGTAGTAGAGAAAAACCATTGACAGTTTCAAAGAGACACTTTCTTTTTTAACGGAGTGGACACTATCGTTGAAGCTGATGCCTAATAACAAAAAACCACTCAAAAGCAGTGTTGGGGGAATTTACGTTTGCTCTCCTCAGCTGAGCTTGGGAGTTTCC
This sequence comes from Perkinsus marinus ATCC 50983, assembly GCF_000006405.1. Taxonomy (NCBI): domain Eukaryota; phylum Perkinsozoa; order Perkinsida; family Perkinsidae; genus Perkinsus; species Perkinsus marinus. The sequence goes on along the minus strand of NW_003201482.1, from coordinate 96,830 downwards.
TCATAAAATAAAAGCGCTTATATACGAGATCGGGTAGAAATGTACAGAAACCAAAAATAAATTCCCAGAATTTCCTCGAAATTTTCATATTCTTGCCGACATATGTAGTTGACCATGTGCATATTCTTTCACACTCCTCAAGACGTTTTCACTTAAATGTACATCGTGAAACGCTTCGCTC
>NW_003201482.1:92397-96549 GCF_000006405.1 Perkinsus marinus ATCC 50983 | reverse complement strand
ATCTGATGACAACAAATTCATTTCAATTCATCTCAAGAAAAATTCACCTTTTCGATGACATATGTTTCAGCACGCTATCACCAGCGCCAGACTTCCCAACATCAATATTAATGATTTTCAAGTGGGCTCCGTTTCCAGGATTCTCAATCTGAAAATGGCACATTCTAGCCGATCACATCATTCAACGCTCGAGCCTCACCCTTGGTTTCCTATAGTATACAAGATATCTTTCCCAGTTGGATACAGACTCTTGCACAGTACCTGAGCAGTGACGAAAAAAACTTCGCTCCGCTAGCACGCATACACACTCACCGAGGGACTCGGATGAATCAGGTTTATCACTGCAAGATAAAGAGTATTTCCAGTCACAGGGAAACGGTGTGCACTCAAGAGTCTCCAAGGCGCGTATCATTTGCCGCAACTTCGCCAGTTGCTCACACGTAAGGTTCTTCATACACCTGTTTTAACATCGAAAGGTCCCCGGATCGAATCCCAGCAGGGTTACTTTTTATGCTTTTTCTTCTCCCTGATTTCCTCTGTCGAGTCACTGGACTCCTCAATAGAAGCATCACCAGCATCCGACCAGTTCATGCTTGAGGACGCCGATGAAGTCCCCCTTTTCACAGGTTTATTCTCACACGTGCTACCACTACTGCGACTACTGCACGATGATCCTGAACGACATGAGCACTGCACCAACTCGGCAGGCTCAGTTTTATTCATTTCTATAATGGAGTTTAACCCGTGATATGAAAAACACTAGTGAAAAATATATTTCATAAACCACTGCATATCACCACGAATATCGAGTTTTTCACAGAGTATTACACCACTTCACGCGAAACGGGTGAGATTCCAATTTTCCCTACAATCAGTATTACTCCGATAGACTACAGTGATGGAGTTTCACCCGTGATACGAAAAAAATATAAAACTTTTGGAGCTCTCAATACACCGCAAAAATCGCTTTGTAAAGAAAAAAAATTATACTGCTAAAAGTTGCATAAACTAAACATGCCGATTTTTCGATATTTTTACTCTACGATGTGTGTAAATTTGATATGATGCAAATGTGTATTATCTTCCGAGATTAATAAGAATCGATCTGAAACTATATCGCATAAACAATGTAAACATTGCTATGAACATGTGATGTGATAAAAGTAACCTTTCGAGACTATGATAGCGACAAGTTGCTCACTATCATTAATCCCGGAATAGAAAACACACATTCTCCACATCTGCATAGTATCAAACCGGCACACACTAGAGTTTCCACCCATTTTGCGTGAAGCGGCGTAATACTCTGTGAAAAACCCGATATTCGTGAAATATATTTTTCACTAGTGTTTTTCATATCACTAGGGTGGTGAGACTCCACTGTAAGCGCCAGAAAACTCCCACCTCGTTTGACCATAGTATCCGAAGCATCTCCTCGCATTCGTATACCAGATGCCCTATAGCAACGAAATTTGTCGAGGACCTGAGAGAAAAACCTCCCTGAGCGTTTCTTTGTAAAATCGCTCACTTCCTGTTGAACCTCTACTGGCTGCTTAGGGTGAGCACGACACCGCATGGATATCTGATAGACGTGTTCAGTGGAGTGCGGTAAGAGAAAAAGAAAAAACTCGATGAAAATAACGGATTTTTTATCACGGATATCAAAATAAATAGAAATCCATCAAAATGAAAAATAAATAAATGAAATTAAAAATAAAAAAAATAAATTCATTAAAATAAATAAAAAATAGGTAAATTACGAAGAAAAAAAATCCATGAAAATACCGAAAACAAAGAGGATTAAAAATAACGGTTTCCCAAAGTTCAGCCGTCGGCTGAGCTCGACACCGCATGAACATCTGATCGATGTCTTAAGTGGAGTTTCACCCGTGATATGAAAAACACTAGTGGAAAACAATATATTATTTCACGACTCGTTTCGTGGAATACAATTGTGTTGTCGGTCGCGGAAACACACACAGCTTTTCATTTGCATCGAGTATCACACCACTTCACGTTAAATGGATGAAGCTCTACTGCAGTGCGGTATAGGGAAAAATGTCGATGAAAATAACGGTATATATAAGACGAATATTATAATAATAATATATTAAAAAATTCCATAAAAATACCAAAAACGAAGAGGATTGAGAATAACGATTGCTGGGATTTTCTGAAATTGTGTTTTTCGGTAATTCTTCGAGATTTACCAAAATACGTTTTACATACTATCATCACCCAAATATCATTCAAACACATACATGAAATATTATTTTTTAGTATTATCATACCACATCTCGCGAACCAAGTGCAGTGTTGCAATACATGATCGCTTTCCTCAACTGAGCTCAGGAGTTTTCTCACTACTCATAGGAGTTCATATACGAACTAGGTTGGAAGTATACAGAAATTTCCTCAGAATTTTCATATTTTCGCAATATGTGCACTTTTAACCACAGTACTAATGTGATCCTACCTCCTCAGGAAAGCCATCAGATATAGCCGAGGTCCACGGACCGACCATTAAATCGTTGGCGACATTTGCATAGACGATTCGACGTTTGCATAGGGACAAACCTCGGAGGGCATCCTGAAAAAATCCCGGAAAAATTCTTATGATTACTAAAAATATTAATTTAACTATCGTGAAATTATTCCCAAGAATAATAACGGAGTTTCACCCGTTTTACGTGAAGTGGCGTAATACTCCATGAAAAACGCGATATTTGCCCTATGTAGTGGTCGTGAGATTATCTCACTGAGATATGTTTTCCACTACTGTTTTTCATATCATGGGTGAAACTCCAATATTATAGAACATAAACAATCAGAACTGTTGAGCGTCTCTGACAAACCCAGTTGAATTTTTTTCTTTTTTTTTTGAAAAACTATGATGATTTTTTGGACCATTTCTTCTATGTAGATTTTTTTTGCATTTTTTATATATTTTTGTAGACAATCGTTCGTTGGAGTTTCACTCGTGATGTGAAAAAACACTAGTGAAAAATATATTTCGCGATTACTGCATATCACCGCGAATATCGCGTTTTCACCGAGTTTTACGCCACTTCACGTAAAACGGTTGAAATTCTTATATATTATCAAACACTAGAGAAGATGAATATATTACGAATATCAATTAACCACTCAAGGGTATACCAATTCTTCTCTTGAACTAGGAATCAACAACGAAGAGATTCAACCGTGAACGAAGTAACCCGTGCTAAAACATCCCAAGAATCAGTAGCTTACCTCGTCAATCAACCACTCCCCGAGAGTGTCAGATCTCAGTAGCAAGTCCGAGCCTGTCTTGCCGCTCACCACGAGAGCACCAAATTGTACAACTCTAAAATCCATCAGTTCCAAGAAGAAAAACTTCGATCCAACCTACGCTGGCATTTCTCGTAGTCCCAGATGCGGCGTCGCAAATGATATGTAGTTGACTGGGACCAATCCCAAAGTGCCAACAGTCCTACTGGGGTCAGTGTATGGATCTGAAGCGAAAGGTCCCCGGTTCGATCCCTGATACTCGCAAGAATTAATTTCTTCAAACCACATCACACCCGGATGAATTTCGTGGCGCGCGAAATTTTCCAGACTTACATCGTGATTGTTGTGCAGCTAAGAGCTTCAATGCCGCTCGACAGTAGAGGCCCCCAAGAGAGTGACCGATAAGGGATATTAAACTGCCCGGCTCACACGTATCTTCTATTAACCTGAGCCAAAAACCTCTCCATTGGGTAAAATCGTCACGAAATCGGAATTTTTCACCCACGTATAATCGTCGAGTCCGACACTCACCGGAAGAGATTCTCCCCGCCTTCTTTGACACCGTCGTGAGTTTTTCCCGTATTTACATCAGAAATGACCGTAATGATTTCAACCTCCTCTTGGGTTTCCGGATCGATGTGAATGCCAGTTGTCTCCGAAACACGTGTCGCACATTCTCCCAATAAGGCTTCTCTCACTCCCATTAGATCTGTGTCGTGTCCCCAAATGCCGTGCTGAAAATCAACACGCGGAATTATTAAATCCAACGCGTTATTGAATTATTGACCCGCACTATGAGAAAAATTTGGTTATTCAAAACACCTATCGAACAATCTAAAATGCATTAATTTCTCCAAACACACTTCACGACGATCTCTTAAA
>NW_003201482.1:81637-92297 GCF_000006405.1 Perkinsus marinus ATCC 50983 | reverse complement strand
CCGTTTTACGCGAAGTGGCGTAAAACTCGGTGAAAAACGCGATATTCGCGGTGACATGCAGTAGTCGTGAAATATGTTTTTCACTGGTGCTTTTCATATCACTAGGGTGAAACTTCATCGATAATATCAATTATTCACTCAAGAGTATACAACTCTTCCCCCGAACTAGGAATCAGCAACGAAGAGATTCAACCGTGAACGAAGTAACCCGTGCTAAAACGTCCCAAGAAATCAGTAGCTTACCTCGTCAATCAACCACTCCCCGAGAGTATCAGATCTCAGTAGCAAGTCCGAGCCTGTCTTGCCGCTCACCACGAGAGCACCAAATTGTACAACTCTGAAATTCATCAGTTTCAAAAAGAAAACTTCTATCCAAATTACGCTGGCATTTCTCGTAGTCCCAGATGCGGAGTCGCAAATGATATGTAGTTGACTGGGACCAATCCCAAAGTGCCAACAGTCCTACTGGGGTCAGTGTATGGATCTGAAGCGAAAGGTCCCGGGTTCGATCCCTGATACTCGCAAGAATTAATTTCTTCAAACCACATCACACCCGGATGAATTTCGTGGCGCGCGAAATTTTCCAGACTTACATCGCGATTGTTGTGCAGCTAAGAGCTTCAATGCCGCTCGACAGTAGAGGCCCCCAAGAGAGTGACCGATGAGGGATATTAAACTGCCCGGCTCACACGTATCTTCTATTAACCTGAGCGAAAAACCTCTACAATGGGTAAAATCGTCACGAATCCGGAATTTTTCACCCACGTATAATCGTCGAGTCAGACACTCACCGGAAGAGATTCTCCCCGCCTTCTTTGACACCGTCGTGAGTTTTCCCCGTATTTACATCAGAAATGACCGTAATCACTTCAACCTCCTCTTGCGTTTCCGGATCGATGTGAATGCCAGTAGTCTCCGAAACACGTGTCGTGCATTCTCCCAATAAGGCTTCTCTCACTGCCACTAAATCTGTGTCGTGTCCCCAAATGCCGTGCTGAAATCATGAAAGCGTTGAATTATCGACCCGCACTATGAGAAAAATTAGGTTATTCAAAGCATCTATCGAACAATCTAAAATGCATTAATTTCACCAAACACACTTCACGACGATCTCTTAAAGCTGATATAAAAAATGTATTTTTGTCTTCTGCGAATTCGTTTCTCGTCAACGAATGATGAGTTCAGAGCTGAAACTTCAACAATTGTGCTTCGTCCATTCCACATGAAGTGGCGCGATGCCCTGTGGAAAAAACGCCGTTATTCGCGGTGATATGCAGTAGTCGTGAAATATTTTTTTCACTAGTGTTTTCCATATCACTAGGCTGAAACTCCACTCTTCATACCAGATGTTGTTGAAAATAAAATTAATTTTATCATTCATTTATTATCTGAAAAATAATTTAATAATGAAATTTTCATCGAGAAACATTGGAGTTTCACAACAACTCGTTTTACGCGAAGTGGCGTAAAACTTGGTGAAAAACGCGATATTCGCGGTATACTGTAGTAGTCGTAAAATATCTTTTCCACTACTGTTTTTCATATCACTAGGGTGAAACTCCATTACACTGCCCGTTTCAATGTGAATTTGATATCCACCGCACAGCGAAGATTTCCCAACTCACCTGTAGAAATACATAATGTTTCCTCCTCCACTGCTCAACTCCTTGCAAGTGTAGTGCGGCGGCGACTTCATCACAACTCCGACGACAACTCGAAATGCTATCATCTACATCAACCGAGCGCACGCATGCGCAACTCATCGATAAAACAAGGCGCTATTTTGAAGCAACTGAAGCAATTCAAAATTACGCAGCCGGAAGATTTCTGGATACTCTCATTTTGGAAACTCAATCAATGCAAATTTAATATATTTTCCCCCCTAACATCACTTCAGCAGTTAACCTCAAACCACAGTGTGTTTCCGGAGACCTCAGAATCACCATAAAAAAACCAAAAATTGCCAATCGGAAAACACAAGGTCATTAAAAAGTTGAAACATGAAATTACAATTACAGACCACGACAGAGTCGACTTCTGTTTACTACTCTTCAGCGATCGGACGTTATGTACGTCAGCAAAATGATGGCATTGAAGAAATGTTATATAATAATGGAGTTTCACCCTAGTGGTATGAAAAACGCTAGTGAAAAATATATTTCACGACTACTACATATCACTGCGAATATCGGAATTTCATAGGGTATTACGCCACCTCACGTAAAACGGGTGAAACTCCAATGGTAACTACAGTTCGAGAGGAATTCCCTGGGATGAATACTTCTAAAATTTTCATCAAAATGACGCCGCTACATCAGGTCGCAATTCGATCACTCGACGTATCAAAGCCACCAACTGGTCTGTTGGAATCTTCCTCAGCTCCTCAACCAATGACTCAGGTTCAATCCCCCCACCGTCCTCTTCTTCAACAGCATTCACCGGTGCACCAACTTCATCATAAAGTGCCGACAAATCAGCCAACTCCCCCAAATCTCCATGCGGATTAAACTCAACCTCCGGCACCGGATCTCGCGCAGGTTCAATCCCCACCGACGGCACCACATCAAACGCCGCGTCCACCACAGGACTATGCGGGTCTGCCAGTATCGGTTGCGACAATAAACTGTCCAACGTGGGTGAACTGCTCATCGGTGTCTCTCCTCGGCTACGCAACTTCATCATATTCGAACCCGTCGACCTCCTCCTACCACACATGGCGGAATCAACGACCTACAACACAACTCAACAGAAGAGAGTCATTGTTGCAAATAGCGCGCGCCCGAATAATCGACAGTGAATGTCTATTTGATATGCAAATATGAAAAGTGCGTATCAATCTGAAACTATCAGGGTGGGAAAATATGCACGTAGTCAACTACACATGTAGGTGAAATTTGTGGAAATTCCGAGGAAAATTGAGGAAATTCTCATTGGTTTCTGTACACTACTTCTACCCGAATTCGTATGTAAATTTCTATAATCAGTGAGGAAACTCTTGAGCTTAGCTGAGGAATACGAACATTCATTCCAACACTGGAAACTATATCGTATAAACAATGTAAATAATGGCTATGAAAATGTGTTGTGATAAGAGTACCCGTTTGGGACTGTGATAGCGACAACTTGTTCACTATCATTTGCCCTCCAAAATATCACACATTCATCACATTTGCATTAACTCCTACTGTATCGGATTCGTCTCCACCCACAAGGCCGCCTCGTTTTTCAATTTACACGTAGGGGTGGTATAGGGAAATATGCACGTACAAAAATTTTGAGGAAATTTCTAAAATTTTTCTAAACATTTCTACCCTAATTCTGATAAAAACTCCTATAATTAGGTAACTCCTGAGCTCAGCTGAGCAAAGAAACCACATATGCCCAAAACTCCTCCCAAATTTTATGTCAACAGAACGATACAAATTCCGTCCACCTCTAGAATTTCCATTTCAATGGAGTTTCACCCGTGAAATGAAAACTATATTTCACAAACCACTTCATATCGCGAATAACGTGTTTTTCACAGAGTATTTCGCCACTTCACGTAAAACGGGTGAAACTCTGATGACAGATTGATCTCAACTTTACCAATAAAGACAACTTTTAGAGATTTTTATCAACTACACTCACCGGGGACATCGTCAGCCGAGTAGACGCGACGTCAGTCGTTTTTCTCAGCCGCCCAGCGAGATCTCCCGACTAAAACAATACGGCCCTTCATACCACACCCTGCCGAACCTCCCTACAATTCAACGATCACCCACCATACTCACTTGATGTCGTCTAGGTGCATACCTCACCGGCGGCGACTCCGAAATTGCCAAGCCCCGGCCAATTCCAACACCGCCGTACGGCCGCCTCACACACACAGGATCTTCTAAAAAGCACATTCTTGCTCTTCTTGCTAATACCATGCAGTATGGGAAAATACGCACATGGTCAACTACAGTGCGTGTCTATGTGATATGAAAAGTGCGTATGAAAATCAATCTGAAACTATACCGCATATACAATGCGAATAATGGCTATAAACATGAGAGTACCCGTTTTTGACTTTGATAGCGACAACTTATGCACTATCATTTGTCCTCCAAAATAACACACATTCATCACATTTGCATATAAAATTGACTCCTACTGTACATGCGTCGTTGACAATATAGAAATTTCGAGAAAATTTTCGGAGATTCTTATTGGTTTCTATACACTTCTACCCTAACTCGTATATAAACTCTTATAAATAGTGAGGAATCTCCTGAGCTCAGCTGAGGGGAGCGAACACAATTTCCAACATGGATAACAGGAGTATCGCATGCAGTGTTGGAGGAATATATGTAATCGTTTTCCTCAACTGAGCTCACGAAGTTGACACACGAACTCGAGTAGAAGTGTACAGAAACCAATAAGAATTTCCTCAATGATTTCATCAGAACTTTCATATTGTCACCAACACACGTTGACACTCACACATGATAAACTCCTCCACTACCACGAAACACGATCAAATATTCGATCCAGTGCTACTACTACTACTACTACTACTACTACTACTACTACTACTACTACTACTACTACTACCACCAAACTGCTGATCTCCATCTTCTCGCAAAGCCGCGAACTCCTGTCCAGGACTAAGCGTAGTCTTAATAGAATCCACCACCCTAGATGCCCTCGCCTGGAGTGCCTGAATGTAGGGCATGATCATATCCACACCGTCTCACACAATTGCCTCTCAGCTCAGCGTCAGTGATTACAATAGAGTTTCACAAGAACCCGTTTTACGTGAAGTGGCGTAAAACTCGGTGAAAAACGCGATATTCGCGGTGATTTTTCACTAGTGTTTTTCATATCACTAGGGTGATGAAACTCAATCATATGTCGATAAAAATATCAACTCCAAATCTCACCAACCTGCATGCCATCTTCCAATGCAGACTGCATATTGCACTACAAATAATAACCTCCCTTAAACCAAATGCTACTACAACCACGGCAAACACAACAGCTATTACACAAGGCCATAATAGAAATCAACACTCGTTTTCATGTACCCACTTTAATCGCTCTTTCGCCCGAAGCTTCACCCGGGACACCACCTGTGATATCAACTCATCTCCGAAGATTGCTACTACGCAATGCGTGTGAATTTGATATGATGCAAATGTGTGTTAATTTCTGAGATTAATAAGAATCGATCTGAAACTATATCGCATAAACAATGTAAACATTGCTATGAACATGCGATGTGACAAAAGTAACCTTTCGAGACTATGATAGCGACAAGTTGTTCACTATCATTAATCCCGGAATAGAAAACACACATTCTTCACATTTGCATAGTAATATGCACATGTAAACTACGCTCGTTAATACCAATCAAAAAAATTGGAAATTTCTTCGGAATTTCTACTCGTTTTTTTCACATTTTTACCCAAAGCCATCTACAAATTCTCCCAACACAGCTCAGCCGAGAAAATCAAATATATCTCCCATCCAGACTATGTCACTAAAAACAATCTCATTCACCACCTGCAACAGACCCTCCTCCTCCTCCTGCTCCACCCCGCTGGGCATCAACGTACTCGATGATCGTGCCGCGAATTTAGTTGGCAATCTCTGCTGGAGTGAATTCCTCACCGTCAATTTCCGAGCCAATTCCACTTCGTTTTTCAACATCTTCACTTCACCAATCAACTTCTGCACTTTTCTCTTCAAATTCTCCCCCTCGTGAACTGTGCCTATACCGTTCACCAGAGTTTGATAAAAATGAGAAAAAAAATGTTCCTAATGTGATGACATTTACATGGGAAACTGATTGAAGAATGTTGAGATCAGTGTGGTAGAAATTGCACATAGTCAACCACATGTGTTAGTGGCAACATTGAAATTCTGAAAAATTTTTGGAAATTCTCGCTGGTTTCTCCATACTTCTGTCCTTATACGTATATGAGCTTCTATGATTATTGATAAAAAACTCCCGAGCTCATGTATTGCAATTGTGGTTGAGACTTCGAACTTAGTTCCCTCCGGGAAGATTATAGCTTTCCTATGTGCGCCCCCCCAAACGTACCGTATCGTGGGTCGACTCTCACCACCATCGCTTGCCGTATTGCTGACACTAAGGTATCCCTCTCTTCACACGAGCGTGGTATCATCAGAATCTACCACCAAAAAACGTACTTCGAGCAATCAAAAATTTCATACACTCCGCTGCACATGGATAAATAACAGCATAAAACCTACAGGGAATATTCCACAATCGCTGTTAAAATCTATGCGTAATAGCCACCAAAGAAAATGCTAAAATCTGCATTTCTCTACGATAAGTGAGAACTATTCAATGAGTTTCATACCGTTTCGAAAGCCTTGCAAATTCCACACCTAATTCACATCTAATATAATTTAGATCGCCTCCAAACTGCGCTACTACTATGTGATGCATGTCCCCGTCCTTCTGGTCGTCATCATCAGCAGCAACCGAACACAACTCCAGTCCGGCTTCCCATATATCCCCTCCCCTACACAGCATCTCGCCGAGCACACCTCGAGTGAAGGGCGTACCTTAAAATAGAATTAGCTGTGTTCTCTATCTATTCATCAAATACATACTGTGCGTGCGTTTTCCCATGCTCGGGTAATACGGCGAATATTCATACAATCTCTCAGCATTGTAACGTGCTAAGATGACCGTGCGCACGCACAGTATATCTATTCGTTCGCATATTGGAGTTTCACCCTAGTGATATGAGAAACACTAGTAAAAATATATTTCACGACTACTGCATATCACCGCGAATATCGGGTTCACCACAGAATATGACGCCACTTCACGTAAAACGGGTGAAACTCCATCGAACTCCATATAACGGGAGAACGACAACGTGCTTTACAATTCATTTCGCGACAACATTCACGCCTCAACCTTTAAATGCAGTATTGCGCCACTTCGCGCTAAACGAGTGAAGCTCCAATGTCGAACGCATACAAGAATTACTATACGACAATTATAAAAAAATTATCGAGAAATTATACTAGCATATTACATATATTTCTGCGTGTTCGGTCAAATGGGGATAGGAAAATCCACAAAAGAATCAAAACGAAGTTCACTTTTATTACAGTCGTGCGGGTTGCATAAACTCCTGATCGTCAAATTAATCGATAAAGGCATCGATTTCAACAACTCCGATCCATTCGAGATCTACAAAAATGTCAAACAAAAAACGCTTCGCTCCGCCTCCTCACTCCGTTATATAATAAAAGCCAACCTCGTTCGATTTTAACAAGGCGCTTTTCCCAAAGGCCACTATAGGGGTTCAACACTAACACCTGTCGCTCGAATAAAATTACCTGTCAAGATACCCGGGTAATTTTTTCCGGATTAATAACCGGGAAAAATTCCCCACTAATAATCGGCGATTATTAGAAACTGTAGTGTAGCGAGCGTCTCCATCGTAGTAGGAAGAGTGATCAGTTCAAGTTCGGATCGTTTGCCACAGTCGCAGGTTCGATTCCCAACAGAGGCTTTTTTCGAGCATTTCCGCTTGCTAACAGTCACGGCGCACAACAGTTAAGCCCATACACGCTAAATGATGGGCATGGGAGTACTTTAATATTTTAGCAGAATTCACGAACTTCGCTCTTCCGAGTGGTATGTGTCTCGAGAGCTCAACTGGTGTAGTCGTAGAGAAATAATTTCAACGAACACACAGAAAATCTGAACCGCTCGCTCGGCAATTCTATCTACAAACTACAGTACGTACCAATTTGATATGCAAATGTGTCATTTCAGAGGGCGAATTGTAGTGAACAAGTTGTCGCTATCACAGTATTACTTTATCACAACAAATGTTCATAGCCATTGTTACATTGTTTATGCGATATAGTTTCAGATTGATCCTCATTAATCTCAGAAAATAACACATATTCGCATATCAAGTTGACACACGCTGTATATGTCTGACACTCAATATCAACATCACATAATCGTTCATTTGAGTTCATTACCCGTTTTACGTGAAGTGGCATGATACTCAGTGGAAAACCCAATATCCGTGCTATGCAGTGGTTTGTGGAATACGTCTTTTCACTAGTGTTTTTCATATCACGAGTGAAAACCCATCGAAAAACGACCCCTCCCATATTACACCAATTTTCTCCCTTCCTTTAACCCGGCGCTCCGTAGCTAAGACCAACACCTATTTAAAACTAGATTATAAGTAGTCGCGATAAACCCTACATCAAGTTCTTGAATAGTACTACAAGAAGCCAACAAGCAACGACTCGTAGGGGCTTCACTCTTTCGATCGACCTACTGAAAATAAATAGTAGTCACAAAAGTTGCATAAAAGTCAATAATCAAGAACGGCACGAAGAGTATCCAAGGTTGCTTCCCCAAAGATACAAAATAGGCCCAAATATTACCTCCATCTCCAACACAGTAAACTGCACACTATACGGTCTGCCGTTTTCCGCCAGCCATTTTCGCCACAACACCGGTAGTTTCCAATTCGGCACTACCTTATCGAAGACTACATATAACCATAAATTCTGCAGAATTAATAAATACACTTCTATACCACACCACGATGAACTTCTCTACCCAACCACTCCAAGGGAACATCCATAAACCTATAATGTTTCCGAGGAAAACTAGTTTGGAATTTTCCACATTTTTCGATCAGTTCCCCATGTAAATGTCATCACATTAGTAAAATTTTTCCGGGAGAACATTATTTCTCAATGCTAAAAGGGACCCTGAGCCACTCGAACACTATCATCATCCCTTCCCACTTTTATCAATTGTAGCCTCGCAAGCTCAACCCTCTTCGAATCCTTCAACACCACCGCTCCGTCGTCGTCTATCATCAAAATGATCCTCTCTCACGTATGTGACAATGCTATGGAAATTTGCACAATTTGAAGACCGGAGTCGTAGGAAAAATTCCACAAATATTCCCCCAGTTTCTGAAAATCTTGCGGGTGCGCTCTTCTACCAGCGTTGGAATCTACTACTACTACTACTACTACTACTACTACTACTACTACTACTACTACTACTACTTCTACTACTATTATTATTATTATTATTACCACTATTACTACTATTACTACTGTTACTACTATTACTACTATTACTACTATTATTACTACTACTCCATTATAACTACCAATAAGCATCATAAGCCACTTCCAGAACCCGCTTGGTAACAGCACTTCGACCCACATCCCAAACGGAGTCCCAACCGACAACGCGAGACTTTTCAACCCTCTACCAGCATGCCTAAATACAATACAACAAAACTCCGGCGGTAGATACAGACTATGTCACCAAATCGATCATCGAGTTCTCATCCCAATTCTCCCACCTATCTTGCTCAGTTTCCCCAACGGTCGCTGCTTCCATGAAAAATATCAATAAAAACTGAAATAATATCTCACTTTCAATTGATTTTTTTCATGGATATATGATATCCAATTCATGACCCTACATGGACCGTCCGAATCGGATAATCATCCGAACGAGAAAAAAACACAGAAAGGTGGATCGAACAGAATAGAGAGATAGGATCTCTTTCACTAACCCCTTAAGATGAGGTTAGAGCTCCAACCTCACGAACTTGAAAAAGAAAACCCAAGTATGTTTTACTAGTCCCTCAGTCTCCAAAGCAAAAGAACAAACCTCAAAAATCAGATTGAGTAGGATCATGTGTACTTACCTCAAGGGTGAGCCTGAGGAACTTAATTAATCTTACACCTTCTTGTCCGCTAGTGAAACGATCTTACCTTGATTTAGTAAGTTTTATACCGTCTTAAGGTGGGAAAGTAGTTAGTGATAGAGGCCCTAAACTCTGTACCATCCTAAGGTAGGTAGTTAGTGATAGAGGCCCTAAACTCTGTACCATCCTAAGGTAGGTAGTTAGTGATAGAGGCCCTAAACTCTGTACCATCCTAAGGTAAGTAGTTAGTGATAGAGGCCCTAAACTCTGTACCATCCTAAGGTAAGTAAGTAGTGATAGAGGCCCTAAACTCTGTACCATCCTAAGGTGAGTGAGTAGTTAGTGATAGAGGCCCTTAACTCTGTACCATCCTAAGGTAAGTAAGTAGTTGGTGATAGAGGCCCTAAACTCTGTACCATCCTAAGGTAAGTAAGTAGTTGGTGAGAGAGGCCCTAGGTTGTCTGCCGTCTTGAGGTAAGTGAGTACTTAGCTAAAGAGGCCCCAAGTTGTTTAACGTCTCAAGAATCTTGAGAGCTGGCTATCTACAGCCTCAAACCTATGAGCCTCTGCTCAGCGAGAGCCGGCCGTTTCATTAATAGAAGACGAAGCGAGAATACTATAGCGAGCGGATTCCATTGGAAACTGCGGTGTACATACACCCGTGCCGCAAGTGGACTTGTATTGTGGTGTAGACCATGAGTGTAAAGTATATCAATAACCTCAGCAATGTAAGCCAAAAACTCACGAATTCATATGGTGAGGAATGAACGGTAGTATTCGTGAGGTGAGCAGCTCATAAAATGCTTCTTCATGAGCTCAAACGAGCTAGTGAATTTTGGAATTATTTTGCGGTATATTTTTTGTGCAGGCGTTCTCAATCTTACTCTCTCACGTTTTCTTGCTTTTCTGCAGGTCACGTTCGCGTTGCGCACAAATACCTA
>NW_003201482.1:76816-81537 GCF_000006405.1 Perkinsus marinus ATCC 50983 | reverse complement strand
GCTCGAATAAAATTACCTGTCAAGGTACCCGGGTAATTTTTTCCGGATTAATAACCGCGAAAAAATTCCCCACTAATAATCGGCGATTATTAGAAACTGTAGTGTAGCGAGCGTCTCCATCGTAGTAGGAAGAGTGATCAGTTTAAGTTCGGATCGCGTGCCACAGTCCCAGGTTCGATTCCCAGCCCAGGCTTTTTTCGAGCATTTTCCGCTTGCCAACAGTCACAGCGCACAACAGTTAAGCCCATACTCGCTAAATGATGGGCATGGGAGTACTCTAATATTTTAGCAGAATTCACGAACTTCACTCTTCCGAATGGTATTGTTTCGAGAGCTCTACTGTAGTCGTAGAGAAATAATTTCAACGAACGAGCACAGAAAATCTGAACCGCTCGCTCCGCAATTTTATCTACAAGCTACAGTACGTACCAATTTGATATGCAAATGTGTGTCATTTCAGAGGGCAAATTATAGTGAACAAGTTGTCGCTATCATCACAGTCCCAAACGGGTACTTTCATCACAACACATTTTCATAGCCATTGTTACATTGTTCATGCGATATAGTTCCAGACTGGTTCTCATTAATCTCAGAAAATAACACATATTCGCATATCAAGTTGACACACGCTGTATATGTGTGATACTCAATATCAACATCACATAATCGTCCATTGGAGTTTTGCCCGTTTAACGTGAAGTGGTGTGATACCGAGTGAAAAACCCGATATTCGCGCTATGCAGTGGTTTGTGGAATACGTCTTTTCACTAGTGTTTTTCATATCACGAGTGAAAACCCACCGAAAAACGACCCCTCCCATATTACACCAGTTTTATCCCTTCCTTTAACCCGGCGCTCCGTAGCTAAGACCAACACCTATTTAAAACTAGATTATAAGTAGTCGCGATAAACCCTACATCAAGTTCTTGTATAGTGCTACAAGAAGCCAACAAGCAACGACTCGTAGGGGCTTCACTCTTTCGATCGACCTACTGAAAATAAATTGTAGTCACAAAAGTTGCATAAAAATCAATAATCAAGAACGGCACGAATAGTATCCAAGGTTGCTCCCCCAAAGATACAAAACAGGCCCAAATATTACCTCCATCTCCAACACAGTAAACTGCACACTGTACGGTCTGCCGTTTTCCGCCAGCCATTTTCGCCACAACACCGGTAGTTTCCAATTCGGCACTACCTTATCGAAGACTAGATATAACCATAAATTCTGCAGAATTAATGAATACACTTCTATACCACACCGCGATGAACTTACTTCAGGGAAACATCCATAAACCTATAATGTTTCCGAGGAAAACTAATTTAGAATTTTCCACATTTTTCAATCAGTTTCCCATGTAAATGTCATCACATTAGCAACATTTTTCAGGGAGAACGTTATTTCTCAATGCTAAATGGGACCCTGAGCCACTTGAACACTATCGTCATCCCTCCCCACTTTTATCAATTGTAGCCTCGCAAGCTCAACCCTTTTCGAATCCTTCAACACCACCGCTCCGTCGTCGTCTATCATCAAAATGATCCTCTCTCACGCATACGGCAATGCTGTGGAAATTTGCACAATTTCAAGACCGGAGACGTAGGAAAAATTCCACAAATATTCCTCCAGTTTCTGAAAATCTTGCGGGTGCGCTCTTCTACCAGCGTTGGAATCTACTACTACTACTACTACTACTACTACTACTACTACTACTACTACTACTACTACTACTACTACTACTACTACTACTACTACTAATACTAATACTACCACTACTACTACTATTACTACTACTACTCCATTATAACTACCAATAAGCATCATAAGCCACTTCCAGAACCCGCTTGGTAACAACACTTCGACCCACATCCCAAACGGAGTCCCAACCGACAATGCGAGACTTTTCAACCCCCTACCAGCATGCCTGAATACAATACGACAAAACTCCGGCGGTAGATACAGAATATGTCAC
Organism: Perkinsus marinus ATCC 50983; assembly: GCF_000006405.1. NCBI lineage: Eukaryota > Perkinsozoa > Perkinsida > Perkinsidae > Perkinsus > Perkinsus marinus. The sequence goes on along the minus strand of NW_003201482.1, from coordinate 79,564 downwards.
CAAATCGATCATCGAGTTCTCATCCCAATTCTCCCACCTATCTTGCTCAGTTTCCCCAGCGGTCGCTGCTTTCATGAAAAATATCAATTAAAACTGAAATAATACCTCAGTTATAATTGATATTTTTCATGGATATATTATATCCAATCCATGACCCTACATCGGACCGTCCGAATCGGACGACCATCGACATATTCATCCGAACGAAGAGAACACAGAAAGGTGGATCGCACAGAATAGAGATAGGATCTCTTTCACTAACCCCTTGAGATGAGGTTAGAGCTCCAACCTCACGAGCTTGAAAAAGAAAACCCAAGTATGTTTTACTAGTCCCTCAGTCTCCAAAGCAAAAGAACGAACCTCAAAAATCAGATTGAGTAGGATCATGTGTACTTACCTCAAGGGTGAGCCTGAGGAACTTGATTAATCCTACGCCTTCTTACCCGATAGTGAAACGATCTTACCTTGATTTAGTAAGTTTTGTACCGTCTCAAGGCAAGTAAGTAGTTAGTGATAGAGGCCCTAAACTCTGTACCATCCTAAGGTAAGTAGTTAGTGATAGAGGCCCTAAACTCTGTACCATCCTAAGGTAAGTAGTTAGTGATAGAGGCCCTAAACTCTGTACCATCCTAAGGTAAGTAGTTAGCGATAGAGGCCCTAAACTCTGTACCATCCTAAGGTAAGTAGTTAGTGATAGAGGCCCTAAACTCTGTACCATCCTAAGGTAAGTAGTTAGTGATAGAGGCCCTAAACTCTGTACCATCCTAAGGTAAGTAGTTAGCGATAGAGGCCCTAAACTCTGTACCATCCTTAGGTAAGTAGTTAGTGATAGAGGCCCTAAACTCTGTACCATCCTAAGGTAAGTAGTTAGTGATAGAGGCCCTAAACTCTGTACCATCCTAAGGTAAGTAGTTAGTGATAGAGGCGTCTGCCGTCTTGAGGTAAGTGAGTACTTAGCTAAAGAGGCCCCAAGTTGTTTAGCGTCTCAAGAATCTTGAGAGCTGGCTATCTACTCATCTATTGTGAGTCAAGATAGATGAGTAGATAGCCAGCCTCACCCAGCCAGCCTCAAACCTATGAGCCTCTGCTCAGCGAGAGCCGGCCGTTTCATTAATAGAAGACGAAGCGAGAATACTATAGCGAGCGGATTCCATTGGCAACTGCGGTGTACATAGACCCGTGCCGCAAGTGGACTTGTATTGTGGTGTAGACCATGAGTGTAAAGTCCATCAACAACCTCAGCAAGGTAAGCTAGAAACTCACGAATTCATATGGTGAGGAATGAACGGTGGTATTAGTGAGGTAAGCAGTTCATAATATGCTTCTTCATGAGCTCAAACGAGCTGTCAACTCTGGCTTCAGTGATCCTCTAACTATTTACACTTAACCAGGGGAGTTTTGATAGAGTTAGTCGACTAGATGGTGTGGAGAGGACCGAAGACTTGCAGGGCTCCCCCCTGAAGCTTCGGTCACGGGACAGGTGCCCGACTGAGTGGTGTCGTATCAACGACTCACGTCTCACACGGGTCTGTCCCGTCACCCAGTCCACTAAGATAAAAAAACTGTCAGTTACTAATAACTTTCCTTCGGAATCCTCGGATCATTGAAGCACCTGCGAGCGACCCAGCTCGCTCGCCCATCGAATCACTTCCTCTGGAGTTGACCCTAGCCTCTGGCGAGACTTTCCAGTAAATTTTGGAATTATTTTGCGATATATTTTTGTAGGGATCGCGCCCTACGCGCTCGCCCTTGTAATCGTTATCGTCTGATCACTTATATTCGCTCGCCATCGATCGCGCTATGCACGTATGCGCACTGTGTGATCATGAACTAAGGATAAGTAGAGTTACAACTCCCTTTTGATCCTTCTCACTCGGCTGCCCTTCTACGAAGGTCTGCCCTTGTTGTGAAGTTCGACTACGCTATCCACTGAAGTCTGGCTACTAGTTGTGTTGCCCAGTAACAGGCACAACATTCTGGTAGCAGCTCCTTGTTGATCGACGACGAGCCCAATGACGAATAATACTGGTGATAATCGCCCCCAGGTTGATGAAGCCGCCCCCTTGAGGATTAGTCTCTCGATGCCCCCTGCTTTCGATGGTATCTCCGGTAGCTTTAAGGATTGGCTAAGACGTTATGAACAATGTGCCCTTGCCGCCGGATGGTCCACTCAACAGCAGGGAGAACGCCTTGGTCTGTACTTGAAGGAACCCTTTCTCTCTGGTTGGGATGCTTATGCTAAGAAGGTGAACTTCGAGGAAGACAAGAAGTCCCTCCTGAAGATATTTGATCATGTCCGTCCCCATCAAGCCCTAAAACAGTTCCAAGAGCTACGCTGGTCCAAGGGTCAGCACCCCGCTCTCTATGCTGCAGCTCTACAACGACACCTCAACCGGTACTATACCAAGGAGAAGTTCCCTGAGCTCTCTGAAGCGGACAGGACTAAGAACATGGAGGAGATGATCATCGACCGACTGAAAGCAGATCTACCCCCCATGGTCCGGTTCCAGCTCCTCTTGAAAGAGCCTAAGAACCTCAAGGAGGCCTGTATAATGTGTGACAGCGTTCTTGCCCTTGACGACGCTAACTCCAACACCATGGTCGAGACACCGGCTAAGGTTGCCACAGCCGCTGGTGTTTTCGGTAGCCAACCGGCCGATGACTCTACGGATGCGCTCACGAAAGCTGATGCCAAGCGTATCGAACAGAAGCTCGACAGGATTTTGGGTGGTATGAGACGCAAGAGTG
>NW_003201482.1:73184-76716 GCF_000006405.1 Perkinsus marinus ATCC 50983 | reverse complement strand
TATCGGCCACTACCACTGCAAATCCGCTTCTCTCCTCTGAGCCTTCTGATCGCTGCCGCAATACTTGAGGAAGTCTGATCTGGGATGGTGATCCACACCACGCTATATGTCATGAGGCAGACCACAGACAGATAGAGAAGACCCGATCCCAACGTAATGGCATCCACCGACACAGCATAAAAGGGCTCCTTACCTGCTCTCAATAGATTCTCTGGTGAAAGATCCGAGATACCCGCCCCTGAGAGCCCCGGCGATATTCTCCACTCCCGCTTGGCGTTCTTGAGCTGACAAGTAACACATACTGCAAGCTCATCATTCGCAAGTCGCTTCAATGACGGTGCGAAGAAACCAAACTCTATCGCTCTCTCTACACTGGCATTCCGGCTCGCATGCCGCAGCTTCCTGTGAGCACTACGAATGAGTAATCGCCTGAAACCCATCCTCATCTTTGGTACATAATACGTCCAACTGGTAGCCCCATCTGCGCCATTAATCAGATAGCGTGCTATGCCATCCTCATCAATCCTTATGCATACCAATGATCGGAGTGCCTTGGCATCCATTCCATCTGCCCATCCCAGCTGCAACGATCGCGAAAAAGATATCTTGTCTTCTTCCTGATATGCCACTGGATACTGCACATCTGAGAGTGGATACCCCGCAATCGCTCTTCTCCACAAGATGAAGGAGAAACGTAGGGCTTTCCATACTTGGAGAGCCGCATCGACATCGTACGATACCAACGCCAACTCATCCGCAAGACTCGGACATTCCCCTCCTCTCCGACCGTGCGATGATGTTTCCTCCGGAACATAACACAATCGGTCGTCAGAGCTGGGTAGTTCTCCTAGTCTGCCCACAATATCACCCACTGCCTGCGCCACACTGAGAGGCTCATCTAGATACTCCTGTAGAGCTCTTCCTATCTGAACGCCATTAGCACATTTCCTCTCTAGTAGACGAGACAACGCATCGGCTCTAGTATTTCGACAGCCTTGGAGATGTTCGATCTCAACAACCACGTCACAATTATTTCTTATGAAACTGATTTCCTATTTTATTGCATCAGCGAGCCTAACGATCGATCTCAATTCCAGTGCCTTGCAAGGGGGATTCTCATTGCACCAGCGGATCGAAGCGAAATTATCACCTTTGATTGAGAGCTTACACGTGCCTTGTGTGCCGAGTCTATGGTGTGAGCCTCTCCAATATCCCAGAAATCTCGCTGTTCGACTCACCCCTTCGAACATCGCTCTCAACTCTCGCCTATTCGAGTGCCACACTGCTTCTCTATTGGCCCACCTCCCTGCGGATGCCAAAATCTCAAAACAACTTCCCTTACCATCCGAAAGGTACTCGAAGATTCCCTCCTGTCTGGTCGCCCAAAGGCTGAACCCCCACCCTAATAATGATGAGTCGGTCTCCAGAACCAAAAACATATTCTCTTCTCCCCCCTGGAGAGATGATATATGCATACAGCTTAGGGAAGGCTCTTTTTCTGCCACCCATTTTCTAGCCTCTTCGAAAACCATTCGAACTCCCTCGCTCATGTCCTGCAATGTGAATTCCCTATCCCACGGTAGGCTACTAAAACTCTTCCCCACTATGGCCCGCAATACATCCCCTATAAGCCTGAGTGTTGGATGCCCCTGGACACTATCATGAGCCAACGCTCCCGCACACGCAAATGTACCACTTTTTGTCCAAGTGGAGGATTTCAGAAACTCTCTTACTGTCGACCACCTCTGCGACAGTTTGCAGTCAATCAGCATCCTTTCATCTTCCAGACAGATCCCCACCCCTAATAAAGTGCCCTCTGCACTCAAAGGAATAGAGATGCTATATCTCTCGCAATACTGTCGGAACTTTTCCCCATTTCCTGGCCTGACTACCGCCCACAACTTGTCACACTGTGCCACGAATCCCAGGTACCTCAGAATCGTAAACAGAAGGGAAAACGCCCTGACGATCCCCTCCACTCCTCCGCCTTGAATGACAATGTCATCCATGTAGAAGAGAATGAACAAGAATACAAATCTTTGGCCCCATGAAAGTTCCTTCATCAACTCCAACATCGTCGCAACTATCTCCCTCACTGCCCCCTGGAGACAACCAGCTCCGAAATGCAGCCCGAAGGCCACTCTATCCGACACAAACTCCCCTATCGCGGTGGCAAGCAACACCCAGTGCGCTAAGAGCCTGCATCTATAATATGCCTTTTGGAGATCTGCAACAATCATATCTTCACCGTTGAGTCGCACCGCAATGAGTATATCCGACGTTGCCCGTCGTGACGATGATACTCCTCCCAAACTCGCATTGACTCCTCTACAATCCAAGACCAGTCGTGGTTTCTCTTCTAGCTGTGTGAGAAAGATGGGAGATGCTGGCAGGCATTCCCTCTCTTGAGAGTGCTCTTCGCCTTTCAGCTCCGATCTCCTTATCCACCACCCTCTCGCCACAAACTCTTGAACCAGATCCTGGTACACCCGTTGATGAGTCTCTGAGAGTTTATTGTACGCAGCCCTCTCATATCTGGGTACACGAAGTTCTCTCATCGCCTTATCGTCTCTCTTCGGGAGATCTATATACACCGCCGCTTCCTGCCCTTCGCAGTCTGCCCGGCTGTCTCCCCTCAACTTCCTGAAAGACACTCTGTATTCTCGAAGGCCCTCAACCTCCAGGTCCCCTTTTCCCACAAGCGTCGACACAGCAACTGTGGCGACTTCCCGTTCTTGTGGTGGAAGCACTGGAAAAATAATCTTTCCCTCTCCCTGAGGTGATGGTTGAGTTCCTACTCCTTGTCCTTTTCCCGGAGTATCAAGATATCTTATCACATTGTCCTGCACGTACCTCACCACATCAATGGCATCTGCTGCACAATCATCTACCAATTTTTCTCCATCCATGCTGATAGTTCTCTTCGATCGAGACACCGTTCCGGTTGCTAGGTCCAACTGCAATCCAACTCTGCTGCCAATATCCCTGCCTATTAGCAGACCGATCTCATCCTCTACCTGCTCTGAGTACAACACTCGGACTATATGAGGTCCAGCAGTGATTGTCTCCCCTTCGAGCCACAAGGTAAGGTATACTTCGGCCTCCTGGGTGATAGCTGTGCGGCTCCCATCCGCCAGCTTAGCCCACTTCGCCACCTTAGTAGTTGGTATGCAATCGCGCCTCGCCTTTCGATCCTTCGGTAAGCATAAGTATGTGCGTCCCGCTCCTGGGTCTATCGTCCCTTTCACTCCCAAAATTCTATGCTTCGGATCTACTGCACTCACTATATCGGTTCTGACCTGTAACTCTACCGGAACCTCCAAGTAGATCAAGCACACTTTATCATCTAGCTCTTCCCTGACTACTTCTTCTACTACTATCTTTTCCTCCTCTTCTATCTTATCTAGAGCAGGAAAGCCTTTCCCTTGGCTACCTCCTATATCTAATGTGGAGCAAGATGAATCTAAGGCCGCAACGCGATCTCCACGAATCACATTCGGCCCTCCCCGTTTCCCTGGCTTTTGAAAACAAA
>NW_003201482.1:58716-73084 GCF_000006405.1 Perkinsus marinus ATCC 50983 | reverse complement strand
GATTCTTGGTACCAAGAGCTTGACCAGGAGTAGTCCAGGCAAGAAAAGAAAGCTCTTTAGATTGCTAAGTTCGTAGTCATTGTTGTTGATGACATGTGAGTTGTTGTGATGATGTCCATGCGTTGTACTGTTGCAGAACCGTTGTCGCGCACGATAAATAAGATTTGGGTGGCCTTACCTGCTAGAAGCGAATTCTTCGTCGGGTGTCTCTCGGAGATCGGGGAGGGCTTCTTTTCTCGCTCTTGTCAGCACTGTCGTTTGGAGTCTTGCAATTAGAATATTTATGTCCGATCCTCGAACATAAACTACGAGTTCATAAACACCGCAACACCCTCACAGTGTGAGGGTGCTGCCATCGATTTGGTACAGCGCACGCAACGTGAGACTGATAAACCAGAAATACAATAGGTTGCACGCGTGCACTCCCTTCGCCCGTGTTTCCACTATCGCTGCGATTGTTAGCCTTAAAACCGATCAGCCAGTCAAGCAGCTACAACACGCATTTAACTGACAATGCTCGCGTCTGTCAGCTTGGCTCAAGAGACAAGCACAGGCTTACTCATTAGAGGTTGCCTCTCTCCCGCGCCACCACTTGCGAGGCGTCTAAGGATCAGCTCAAACTGAGGCTTCTTTCGGGTTGAGCTGATCAGTCTGAGATCTGTTCGAGTCAAGCATCACTAGTGATTGACCCTCAAGAATCCACTATCAGCACCACCAGACAACCAGTGCCGGTAGTGTGAGCATTCTCGAGTGTCTATGCTACTGCTCAGAGGCTTCAACCAAGCTGTCTTCTCCACGAGCTGCAGACATACACAACACGAGAAAGTCGCCCGCCGACTCCTTGACGCTTCGGTCAAGAATAACATCGGTCAGTTTCGCGGTCTCGTACGACTCAACTCGGTTGAGTCAGGCCAGTCTGGCGGACCGGCTTCCCTGCTCGGCAGCTTGCACATTTTCCCATAGTCTGAGCTTAGCAGCGGCAGTTGGATTTTTGTAGGTTATAACGTATTATCGAGTAATATCTATATTATCAAGTAATACCATTACTTTATCAAATCGTTTTGAAACACATGAAATTCTCTCAAAGTGATTAGTATTACGCCATTCCTCATCTCTGGAAGTGGCCGTAGTGGTAGGATCAGTTATGGAAATTTTGTTCGGCTGAGATGGGCGAAGCGTGCTGTGGTTTTTGATTTGATTTGCATCTTCGTTCGGGCGACGCGAATCTTGCTCTCTTACACTTGCCTGCATTTCCTCAGTTCATGTCCGCATTGCGCACAAATACCTTTCCCACATGATTCAACACTTTACCCTTCTGATCACAGTAGTCCCCGCTTTACGAGGGCAGTTGTCCGACTCTAACTTCACCCCAGAGGTTCATTGTGGACGAGTTCAGGAAGGGAGTCTATTTGTAGCGGCTTCTAACGGTGGTCAACCCGGAGAAGTCGCCGACATTATGTGCGCTGTCTTGACTGATGAGAAAAAGCCTGACTATCTGGTGGTGAGCCGAATTGGAGAGGATGCCGGTGGTGTGGTAGTCAACCGTAACACGTCTTCCTGTACGATCCGACCGGTCAAGGATGGTACATTTACAGCGAGATCAACTGCCTGTGACCCCATGAGGGAGAGCAAAGTTTTCAACTTCACGTACATTCCTACCTTTTTCCCCAGTAGCACTGTTCAATGGTCAGAGTACGATGATGAGCAGATCTCCTTGTCTCGACCAGCTCCTATAGAGGTCGTCGACGCCGCTGTTTTCGTGGGTGATGATGACGAGTTTCGGGTTGCCAAGGTCACCCCTGAGGGGCCTTGGTATCTTCAACGAGGCGATGCGTTCTTCCCTATCCCGATGGAGTGTGTCGAGAAGAAGAAGAAGCGCGGGTTCTTCAAGAAGCTTTCTGGTTCGCGGCCTGTCAACACTGATAGCGTTACCTGTGACTCTGGTGCCGGTCAATGCGTTACAATGAGCCTTGATGGTGATCTTCATCATCTTCTGCTCGGTTCAGTGAGTGGCTTCAAACTCGCTGGGGTTCCGTTCGTATTAGTTGCGAAGGGACATCAGGAATGGTCGTTGACGTTCACAGTGTTGCGGCCCATCATGCGGAAGAAGCTCAAGAGTGAGTGGCTCTTGTCGAGAGAATCTCTGCTCGGACTGTATAACCGTCTTGCCTCTCTTGTGAATAGTCGCGTGCTCGCCTCCCTAGAAGCGTCTGTGCTTCCTTGGTTTTTGCTTTCCCGATGAGGTACTCCTTTCAGGCGCATTGAAACCCTTCGAAGACTTCCACTCGGAACAGATCAAACAGAAGAAGTAAGCGGGTTCACTCGAGCGTAGGAGTTGCCAGGATACGGTGTCGTCGCGTTTGATGCGACGATATCTGATTCTGCTGCTAGGAGAGCAACTGTGGCGACGCGGTTCATTCAGTCGTCGCATCGAGTAGACGATCAATATTCACTTAGTACAAATGGATGAATAGATGTCGGACAAGTTTACGTATATTTTTCATTCGTAGTGGTGCCCGGTGCTTATAATATAGGTTGGGCAAACCTATACTATAAGCTCCAGGTCTACCAGGTTAGCACTTCACGCGTCGGGTCCACGCGTGAACATCTGAGCCGCTTCCTATCTCTCGAGTGGAAGCGATTCTCCTTTCGAGAGAAGCAATAGGAGTGTGTATCATAATTGTTGCTCAGTGAGGTAGGTTCCTGTAGCTGAGCAACATGATTTCAACCTTGCTCAACTGATGAATGACTCCAAGTTGTCGTAGCAGAACCGTCTATGAATTTGTCTTTGATAAGCTGACCATCCTTCAAGACAGCGTGAACATGAGCTTGTCCAAATCCAGGACTCGGTATTCTGATCGGGCAGTATATTAGCACCGGAGAACTTACGTCAATGGGGATAATCTGCGCTCGTGCGGTTTCTCCAGGCGGGGATGCCCGCTCGCCGCAAGAAGGGAAGGTCCGAACAACATCCCAGTTATGTCGATAGTCATGGATGAGGTCCATACTGCATTATGCAAGTTGATCCACGATGGATTCCACATAGGAAAGCCTATCCGAAATAGGTCAACTGCTGACCTATTCTAATGGTTATTCGCGAATTCAACGTAGCAATATCAGGAGTCGGTGGAATCATTTAGATTTACTGGTACTCAGCTTATTACGGTCTTGCCTTCTTCAGAGGCAAGACTCCGAAGAAGTCTAGATCCGAAGGGAATATCGCCAGGAGTGCTTCTCCCAATGGCGAGGGCCACCCTGAGAATCGAAAGAAGCGAAGGATCTTCTAATGGCTAAGTTGGTAGCTATCGTTGTTGACAACATGTGAGTTGTTGTGATGATGTTCATGCGTTATACTGTTGTAATCCAGCAGTACTGTTGTCGAGTACGATGAATAAGATTTTGGTAGCCCTTTGTCAGCTACTCGCAATTCCTTCATCGGGGGTCTTCCGAAGTCACAGAGGGTCTGTTGTCCGGCTCTTATCAGAACTGTCTGTGAAATCCTCACAGTGGAGAACGTCTATGATCGATAGACATTGATTCAATAGTAACATCCTGTGTATAGTTTAATGCCCCTTTGTGAGGTTGTTGTATGAGAAACGGTTTTGGCTCCTCTTGTGTGACAGAGGAGTAGCGGAGTTGTAGGCAGTTCAGCAGTAATGGGAATCCTAATTTGAAAATTATAGCTCATTGGCTGTCACCTGCGATCAACGATCGCCGTGTGTTTGGCAGAATTCTTCATAATGGCGGGAATTCTTCGACTGTTCCTCGTTTTCCTGGAGTCGTCACTCCCCATCATGCACGCCCTCACTGATGTCGTTCGTTGCTCACTGTTGCACGATGTAGCGAAACAGCGAGAGTGGCAGCCAGAGATTTTGTGTGGAGTTTTCGACAAGGAGGATCATACTCTCTACCACCTCTTCATCAACAAGGTTCAGGACCACGGCGAAGTAAGAGAGAGACTAACACAATCCACGAAGATGGATAACGTGTTGGGTTCCAATGTTTATCGGTCTCCATCACGCTCTAAGATTTTTGATCCTGAACACAAGTCCGTGGACTTCAAATATCGAGCAGTGTCAAAAGAACTCGTGGCTGTTTCAACCGGTCGGGAGTATAGAATGAAAAAGCTTAAGCGAATGGAAGGCACTCGGCGAAAAGAGAACGTCCTGTTCATAAGTGATATTCCAAAGGTCAAAGCTTGGAGGCTTGGCAGAGGTGACGGGTCCAAATGGTATATGAAATTCAATGACGGCTCTCTGAAGAAAGTCCGAGGTGATGACCCGACAAAAGCTGCCAAGTGGCATGACGTTCTGGGGAGAACCGATGAGACTCACGTTTTGTTCGGCGAATACCGCACTGGCTTCACAAAAACCAGGATGGTGATAATTCGTACCAGATATACCTCGTTCGCGTCCTTCTCCATTCTGAGGGAAGCCTCTCGAGAGGAGCTACAAGGTAGTTGAGCGAACTCGTCTCTAGAGTGAAGTCACTGCTCTTTGTAGACCATTTGGAATACTCCAGACTTAACACTACTAGTATGGATAATGACTGGTAGGACCCGAAGCAAACCGCTTTATCTTCGCAGTACTCATATCGTTAGGGTGAGAGTCGACTACGGTGGTGAGCCACAGCAGCTCTAGTGAATCTCACAAGAGAGAGAAGTTGAGATATGTTATTCATTGGGTGAGTTGGGAATCTTGGAGTATACATGTGTGTATATATCTGGTTGTTGATGTCCATGTATTCTTACTTGATGTACTGTCAATGATGTTGAGTTATGCTACCATCAGCGTTTGTTCCAGAAACCTTTCCTATGTTGTTTCGAGAGTGAACCGACACTAGCTCGTTGTCGGCGATGATGAAATTGAAGTTTAAATGCAGGGAGGCTTTTCAGGTTGATTTTTGCTTCTCTCAATGCAACCTCGCATTCAGGAAATTCTAGTCCTTCTACTGTTCTCTCCGTACCTTGTTCTGGTCGATGCTGGTACTCTCTCTTGTGCAACTATCGACCCTTCTCTTTCTGAGTTGAAGGAAATGTGGCGGGGGGTCCCACAAGTGTTGTGCCGTTGTTCGGGGTCGCTGTCGATTGCCAATCGTTCCTCCCGTCACCCATTGAAAAACATCTTTTTGCACAGTACTGCGGAAAATGGCGGTAAAATGACGAGAAATACCGTCACATGCCGTTATGAGCGTGAAAAAGACTTTCTGTTTACCATGAAAGATGCTAGCTGTGATCCACAAGGTGAATCGAACCACTTTACGATGCCTTCTACTAGCAGATTGTACTGGTCGGACTTGCCGTATGAACTCAAGGACGTGGTTCCGCACTCGCTCCACACGCTGTGTAGAAGAACCTCTACTAGTACTGTTTTCAAGAGCGATAAACCGTTCTGGCGCGTACATAGAGACGAGCAGTGCCAATTGCATATAGAACGACCAGAGTTGAGATTTCCTGTAGTTGCACTAGATGCATCTTCGGACGACGACATGATCCGTATTCACGAGCCAGGCTTTGGCGTGTCGTTTGGTTATGCGGCTGATATAATCATCGGCGAGAAGAACGAGATGGTACTCATCATGATGGATGTGTTGACAGACGGAAGCGTCGACTTTGCAATCCTCCGAGAAGTGAAAAATCCTGTTCAGGAGCTCGCTGATTGTAGGTCTGAAGAAACGATGTTAGTGTGGGGAAAGTACTCACATGTGTCGGTGACACTATGAAAATTTTGAGAAATTCTTGTTGGTTTCTGTATACGTTTACCCGAATTCGTAGGTGAGGAAACTCAAAATCAGTGAGGAAACTCCTGAGCTCAGTTGAGGATAGCGAAAATTCATTACAACACTGAACGCTGCTGTTGTTATCATCGTGTTTTCAGATTATGATGATGAAGGTCAGGTTGAGAAGACTGAAATGTAAGAAGACTTTCCTTTCTATACAGTCTTTAGATCCGGATAGATAAGAACTTCATCGTGGTCAGGTCCTCCCGTGGATCAGTCAGCAAACCAGCACACATTCCGTCGGCTGTAATCGGTCCTGGTAGAGTTGATCACGTAATCCACTCAGTCAAGAGTTTTTTCTCACATCGAGTGAAGTAGCGACGGAGGAGTTGATAAATTGACGGTTGGTTCGTCCAATAGCGATGGACTAGCTGCAGTAACTGGCAGAAGTCGCGACTTCGTCCATGTTCTTGATGTTGTTGATGTATGCATGTAGTTTTTTGGAGTCGAGTTAGTCTATAAGGCAAGAGGTCGGTCCCAGGTTTGTACAGCTTTACTCCCAGGTTCGATCCCTGGTTGGGACGATATCCAGTTGTTCTCATATGTCCTCTAGCGAGGAGCTTTCCGTGGTCTCACCACAGCAGCGCATGTCGGCGCCTGAGGTTCTCATCAGCAATTTCAACAACAGCGGCCTCGGTGTATCAGAATACTTCCGGCAGCACAATCTTGAGAACTTCCTCACTGACCTACTGCGTCGCCTAGCTGAGGAGCTTCCCGATGACCCTGCGGAATTCATGTGTTCCTATATTCGAGAAAAAATACCTAGCAACAGCGGTTCATGTGCGATATCCGATCACCGAAGATTCACAACGGATGGTCACCTCACATCGATGAGATCCATCGCACTGCATAGATTCTCGGAGCAACTCGAGAAGGAGAATCTTTCTATCAACAGCTTTGTCCAAGGCTGGATTGATCGACCTGGGCTTCTCTCCAGCACCCGGAGACCGAGTCATACTAGAAGTGACGCGACTCCACGAAAAGACCGCCATAATGATGCTAATGCTCCGGTGATGTTGACGACTGTTGAACTGTTCCGAGATTGGCACCAGTCTGAAGGGAAGTGCCGGTCCTCACTCGAAGATCTCTTGTCTTGGGAAATGGACGTTCTCGGAACTGCTGAGGGAACTCTGGCACATCACGCCCTGTCGGTGCTTGACCTTTGGGGATTCTTCAACGACCAGGATCTCTCAGTGGGAGTAGTTGCTATTGACATGATCCGTATGCAAGGTTTCATCTCTGATCTTTTTCACCGCTATCACTCTGATAATCCTTATCATAATTTTAAGCACGCATACAGTGTGATGTCTGCGGCTGGCAGTCTTATGCGCTACGGTGGTGCAGATGAGTTTTGCTCACCATTAGAACAGCTGGCTCTGTTGATAGCAGCAGTTTCTCATGACGTGGGTCACAACGGTGTCAACAACGATTATTATGTAAAGAAGGTTCATCCCTTGGCGATCCGCTATAACGATCAAGCAGTTCTGGAGAGTATGCACAGTGCGTTGACTTTTGAGTTGATTCTGACCGAGAAGAACAATTTTCTCGCCGACTGGCAAGAGGAGGCTTTTGCCGACTTTCGGAAGACAACGATTGCGGCAATTCTCGCGACGGATATGAAAGTTCACTTCGACCTTACGACCCAAATGCAAGATCTTAGATCTGCTCTTGAGGTCGACACTTCGTGTCCTGACACGAAAATGCTCGTACATAAATGTTTGGTTCACGCTGCTGACATCAGCAATGCGGTGTTGCCAACTGATATGTACGAAGCCTGGGCTTATAGAGTCAGTACGGAATTCTACCGTCAGTCTCTCAGGGAGAAATCTGAGGGTATTCCCACGGCGCCTTTCATGGACAGCTCCCCTGACGATCGGGCCGAGTTTGCTGTCCTCCAACTCGGGTTTATGAACTTCGTCGTAGTTCCCTTGTGGAACGCCATGGCTGACATGTGGCCTGCCTTGGAGCCTCGGAGGAAGCAACTTGCTGAAAACGTCGAGTACTTCAAGAAGCTGCGAGAATCTGTCAAGACGGAAGAGGATTGCCCTGCTGAATGACGCTGGGGCTATCCATTTATTTTACTGTATACTTGTACCGTTATGTTATTTGAGGGCGAATATCAGTTTAACTCAGCACCCGGACTGCGCTCTTTGTGCGCTCTCTGAGGTAGATATTCCATCACATGTATTGTATACTTGTACCGTTATGTTATTTAAATGCAAATATTCTTTTGTGTAGATAGTATAATGTTTCGTCATCTGGGAGCCTCTGCTTCTTGCGTTGTTACGATGAACTGTACAGTCAGTACCATACGGATGAGGTTTCGGGTTTAATTGTCCAGTCAAAACTCTGACTACATCTGACTTTGAGAAGACCCAGTATTTCCCAATGACGAAGGCTTGCTCTATTCAAAACGTGGTCATTGACCACTGGTCAATATAGTTGTCGGCGACACACATGCTTTCTACTGTGATTTCACAAACCTCTGTAATCGCACTATTCATCGAATTTCACTTATACCAGTTTCTTTCGTTTCTCTATGTCCTCTGCTGAGCGTACAGGGAAAACTGAGGATACGTTTGAGAGCTTCTCTGACTGAGGCAACGGCCACTAACCAACGCAGTGTTGAAATATTGTTTAGTTCTCTCAGCTGAGCTCAGGAGCTTTCACGTTATTTTATGAGAGTTCATGCACGACTTGGACTAAAACTGTATAGAAGTCAACAAGAATTCCCAAATTTTCCCTCATCATCACCAACAAGCGTAGTCGAGCATATGCATATTCTCCAACACTGAACGAACGTGCTGTTGAAATGTCTAGCTTCGGATATGATAGTGTCAGAGGCTCTAAAGCTGCCCCTTCTGGAGGGACTGTGGGGAGAAGTGGTCGTATCGAGAATCGAACCGACGATCTACTGGATGGCGTACTTGAACGCGCCAGCAGCGCCACTGGTTGTTTTTGTCTCGAGGAATTTCGTTTCGTCAAGACAACGGTGAGGAGGCCCATGACTGAAGTTTTGAATATTGGCTTCCAACAGGTTAGGCATGCATCGGTTAGGGTAGCAGCAGAGAGTCTTCTCCTGTTACGGTTTCTCTCGCTACACGCATATACTCTACAGCCACATATCCAACAGGTATCCAGTTACATGCATTTAGTGTGAACATGTTTTGGTCATCATGTTATAGCTATGACACTATCGTGATCATAACTTTATCAGTATTTTATAGATATATAATACTGTTGATGTAGCATGATATAGTTAACGGATAGAGATAACTTTGCAAAACTACCTTAAAAGTAAGCCTGAGGAACTTAAGTCATATTACCGAGTTTTATGTGACATCCACTGCTGTCACATAATACGATGGTCTCTTCTTCTCCAATAAGCTTTTGTAGGAGAGTTCCGAGTTCACTTCACTCGGACCTGCCACCCCCAAGGGCTGATCCCTTCGCCTCTTAGCTGAGAGTCGCTGGCATAGGATACACGTAGATATCTCGTCCTTGATAAGCCTGGCTAGGGCTGGCTCGTGTTTTCCTGTTGTATCGCGTTGGATTTCATGGTACTCGCAGGAGGACGCGTCGGCTATGGAGAGAAGGTTCCGCCAACATCGTCGACTTCCTCTGGCGATAGGTGTTCCTCTGGTGTTTAGCAGCATGCGTACTGCACAACACGGCCGAGAAGCTGAAACAGCCGCTCTGCGAGGTCCCTGCCGCCGAAGATCCCCACGAGCACTTACGTCATGTGGATGACGAACCACCGATTGACGGTGGATTATCCGCGGATGCTGTGCGGAACGTATATGCCGAAAGACACTGTACCATTTGATTACATGACTGCGTTATCTGATAACATTCTTCCTTAGCTTCTTGTTGTGTTCACGATAGTTCAACAAACTCAACAAAGCACAATCATATGGAAACCTACACATTGGCAGTTCAACACTGCTGCCATTATTGAAGACGAGCCAATTTTGCTCGGTAATACTGCTCCTTCGCACGCGCGGCTTCTTCTTCGGCTCTTCGGGCATTCTGTCCTGCGATAACTTCCCTTTCTTGAGCAGTGAGCAGTCGTATCTTAGCTATATGCTCAGCTTCGATCTTAGAACGCTGGTCTTGGATTTTCCGGATTAATGCTGCTGTAGGAGTGGACACACTGTCAGCAAACGGTGTCATCTTCGACATCGGATATGACGTATCTTTCCGCATTCCCTTCGACGAAGATGATTGAAGTGCCGGCAAAATGATAGCTTCTCCCACCCTTGCCTGCCTCCTATCCACACCGGGCGTCCCCGAAGCTGTGGCCGCCGCTTCTGCAGCCCCTGACCTAGCAGCTTCTGCTTCTGCATCAGCTCGGAAGGAGACCCCCACGCTCATAGTAGAGTCGGGCGGATCTTGTACGGCAGCAGCATCAACCGCTGCTACGATACGGTCAGCCATCTCATCTCCTTCACCAACATACGTTTGCAAATCTCCGCCGCTATCTCTCGTCTCATCATGACACTGGTCATTGCTCGATCCATCCGCGGGAGCTGTTACGCTATCCCTTGCTCCCGGCAATATAGCTAGCATGGGGTTATCCAATCCCATAATATGCCTCACGCGCTCCAGCCTCGGATCAACTGGCACCGTCGGAGGCCCTCCGCCAGTCGCAGTCCTATCTTCCGCCAAGGCGGCATAGTAATTCTTCGTCGCCGTCTTCAAATTATCCCACCGTTTTTTTATTACATCAGATTTCAATTGCTTCCCAGTCTTTGTGTTCAAAGCTTCGCAGAGATCCTTCCAAGCCTGCCTCTTGTACGATACAGTGATGGTGTTGTCAACCTTCGTGAATAAGGTCTCTGCCCGCTCTTCTAATAAAGCTACGAAGATATCCAGGTCAGAATCTGAAAATGAGGGTATGGCCATTCAATAAAACAAACTCAAAAACGCTATCATGAGCTCATTTATGAACAATCGGCCGTTGTCGATATCCGCTAAAACGCCAAGTCGAATATGCGGTAAAAATGCAAGATTCAGGGATAGATCATCCGCAGGTGAGACGCGCGGGCTGTCGGGAAATTCCCTACACAAGCAGCTCTCGGGTTTGAGTAGTCTACGAGTAGGCTTCCCCATGAGCTCAGACGTTTTCGAATTGGTGAGTTTTGCGGCAAAGTTTTTGTGCAGACGAATTAAATCTTACTCTCTTACGTTTTGTTGCTTTTCTCCAGGTCGCGCTCGCGTCGCGCACAAATATCTTTCCCACATGATACAATACCTTATTCTTCTAACCATAGCAGTTCCCGCTCTTGGAGGGCAGCTGTCCGCCTCTAGCTTTACTCCGGAGGTTCATTGTGGACTGGCTCATGGAGTGAGTGCTCTTGTAGTGATCTCTAACGGTGATCACCCAGGAGAAGTCGCCGACATTATGTGCGCTGTTTTGACTGACAAGAAGCCCAACTATCTGGTGCTGAGCCGAGTTAAAGCAAGCCCTCGTGGTGTTGTAGCTGATCGTAAAACGTCCTTCTGTGCGATGCGATTGGGCAAGGATGGTATCTTTCGAGCGAGTTCAACTGACTGTGACCCCATGAGAATGAGCAAAGCCTTCAACTTCACGTACATCCATACCCTTTTCCCCGGTAGTACAATTGATGTATACAATGGTTCCTTAGACGTTATCTCGCTGTCACGCCCTGCTCCTATAGGGATGCCAGACGCTGCTGTTTTCGTGGGTGATGACGACGAGCTTCGGGTCTCCAAGATCGCTCCCCAAGGGCCGTGGTATCTGCAACGAGGCGATGCGTTCTTTCCTATTCCGATCGAGTGCGCTCCTAAAAAGAAAGAGAAGCTTGGGCTTTTTAAGAAGCTCACTCGTTCGCGTCCCGTTAACATGGACCGTGCTAAGGCTAGGTGTGACCCTGGTGCTGATCGGTGGCTCACAATGAACCTTGATGGTGATGTTTATCATCTTCTATTCGGCTCAACATTTGGCTCCAAACTCGCTGTAGTTCCCTTCATATTAGTTGCGAAGAGACGTGGGGAAACGACGCTGATCTTCAAATTATTGGAGCCCGTAGTGCGGATGAAACTTGAAAGTAAGTCTGCATTGGTTTTTGTCGACCTCACTTGTAGAGAGTCGCATGCCGTTCTCTCTGGACGTGCTTGTGCTTCCTCGGTTTTCGCTTCGCCGATGAGGCTTTTGTCAGGTGCATTGAAACCCTTCGAAGATTTCCATTCGGCACAGATCAAGAAGTAAGTGGATTCACTCGAGCGTATGAACTGCTAGGATACGGCGTCGTCGCATTTGATACAACGGTACCCTTAGGATAGTAACTGTGCCGACGCGGTTCCTTCAGTCGTCGCGTCAACTAGTCGATTTATTTTCGCCTTGTAGGAAGTGATAGACTTGTAGCTATAGATGAACAGGTGTCGGACAAGGTTGCATATATTTCTTATTCGAAGTGGTGCTCACAGCTGATAGTATTGGGTGTCACATCACGCGTCAAGCCCACGCGTGAACGGACACCTAAGCTGTTTGTTATCTCTACACTGGAAGAGCTTCTTTTTCTTGAGAGAAGCTCTATTAGTGTTAATATGGTTATGAAGCTGAACAACTTTGTCCCATGGTTGAGTGAGTCTGAGTTGTCGTATCAGAACCTTCCACGAACCTGACTTTTATATGACGACCATTTTCGAAAACTACTAGAGCATGAACTATTCCAAATCCAGGAAGTTACTTTTTGATCGGGTGGTATATCAACACCGGAGAACCTACATCGGTGGGAAAAACTTGCGCTCGTGCGGTTCTTCCACTCGGGGCTGCCAGACCGCACTAAGTTGAACACCCGCTAACATCCTTGACCTCCCAGCTGTGTGAAAACTCGTAGATGAGGTCCATGCGGCAATTTGAAGGTTGATCCATAGAGGATAGCCTATCCGGGAAAGGTCAAGTTTATCTATCTTGATGGTGACTCGCAAATTCAACGTAGCAATGTCGGGAGATTCACGAGTACTCAGATTATAACTTATTACGCACATTCCTCAGAGCAAAGAATCTGAAGAAATCTCGGTCCGAAGGAGATATCACAAAGAGTGCTTCCACTGACAAGAGCCGCCCTGGAGCTCTCAAAAGCAAGAGCTGGTCCAGTAGTAGTCAAGGTAAGAAGCGAAAGATCTTCAGATGACCAAGTTCATAGCCATCATTGTAAATAGCATGTGAGCTGGTGTGATGATGTCCATGCGTTATACTGTTGTAATCCAGTAGTACTGTTGTCGAGCACGATGGATAAGATGTAGGTGGGATTTCGTGATCTACTAGTAATTCCTTCATTGGTTGTCCTTCCGGGCTCATGAAGGGCCTGTTGTCTCCCGGTTGTCAGAACCATATGTGAAAGTATTACAATTAAAAATGTTCATGGCACATCGAATCAATAGTCGCAGCTTGAGTAAGGTATAAGACTGTTGAGAGGTTATAGTTTGTAGAACGGTTTTGGTTCTTCTTGAGTGACAGAGATATAGCGGAGTTCTAGACGGTACAACAGCAATAGGGATCGCTTTTTGAAAATTATGGCTCATTGGCCGTTAACTACGATCAATGATCGCAGTGTGCCTGAAGGTATCTTGAAGTCTGACAGCGTTTTTATAATGGCGAGAGCTCTCCGACTATTCCTCGTGTTGTCGCTCCCTGATATACACGCCCTCACTGAGGTCGTTCGTTGCTCCCTGTTGCAAGATGTAGAGAAATCGATAGAGTTGGGCTCACTGTTGCGAGGTTCAGAGAAACGGCAAGGGTTGGACCCCGAGATTTTATGTGGAGTTTTCTCTAAGGGAGAAATCTGAGGGTATTCCCACGGCGCCTTTCATGGACAGTTCCCCTGACGATCGGGCCGAGTTTGCTGTCCTCCAACTCGGGTTTATGAACTTCGTCGTAGCTCCCTTGTGGAACGCCATGGCTGACATGTGGCCTGCCTTGGAGCCTCGGAGGAAGCAACTTGCTGAAAACGTCGAGTACTTCAAGAAGTTGCGGGAATCTGCCAAGATGGAAGAGGATTGCCCTGCTGAATGACGCTGGGGCCATCCATTTATTTTACTGTATACTTGTATCGTAATGCTATTCAATTGCAAATATTAGTTTTACTCAGCAGCCAGATCGTGCTCTCATTTTGTGTAGAATGTATAGTCCTCGAGAGTTTTGAGAGGAGTAGAGACTCCAATACATGTACTGTATACTTGTACCGTTATGTTATCCAAATGCAAATATGAGGCCAACTCGGCACTCCAACTCTGCTCTTCTTTGTCTAGATAGTATAGTAACTTTTCCCTGGAGGTCTGCTTCTCGCGTTGTCACGATGAACTCTACAGTCAGTACCATACGGATGGGGTTTCTGGTTGAAACTCCGACTACATCAGACTCGGCAATTGTTAATGGCGAACGTTCTCTATGTTTGGAACGTGGTCACTATGCTTGTTGGTGAGGAACATGCTCTTTACTGAAATGTCCTGAGCTACTGTGATCGCACTAATCTGACTGGTATCAGCTTTTTTCATTCCGCTATGTCCTCAGCTGAGCGTATAGGGAAATGTGGGGATACTCTTGAGAGCTTCTCTGAGTGAG
>NW_003201482.1:57468-58616 GCF_000006405.1 Perkinsus marinus ATCC 50983 | reverse complement strand
ATTGTCACCAACACTCGTATGCATATTACGACCACGGAGCCATGAAATGTCTAGCTTGATCCAGGTATGATAGTGTTAGAGGCTCTAAGGCTGACCTCTCCAGAGGGACTGCGAGGAAAAGTGGTCGTACCGAGGATCGAACCGACGATCTCCTGGATGGTGTACTTGAACGCGCCAGCAGCGCCACTGGTTGTTTTTGCCTCGAGGAATTCCGTTTTGTCAAGACAACGGTAAGGAGGCCAGTGAGTGAAGCTTTGAATATTAACTCCTGACAGGTCAGGCATGCATCGGTTTGGGTAGCAGCAGAGAGTCTTCTCCTGTTACTGATCCTTTTGCTGAACGCATATACACTTCAACCACACATACAACAGGCAAACAGTTTTCCCGACCTGCATTTAGTGTGAACATGTTTTGGTCATCGTATTATATCAATGACATCAATAGTACCGTAACTTCATCAGTATATACCATAAGTATATCATACTGTTGATATAATTGACGAATTCAGATAGGATCAGTAATCCTGATCACTGATCACTTGGATGATTAGATAGCTTGCCTCATGTTTTTCTAGGAAAGTATTAGAGTATAGCCGCGAGTTTGAAAGAAGCCTGAGGATTCACCTCACTTACAATCTAGTTATCTGGTTACTTATTATCATAGATTGTAATAATAAATCTCGGAAATAATACAAATATTCCCACGTATTTGTGGCGAACAAGGGGAAACCTCCCCCACAGGTCCAGTCAACCCTCGAGAAGTACTGCAGTGACGATCACAAATGGTCAGACACCAACGTGTGCCTAGGCCCTAGCTGGAAAGAAGCACTATCTGCAACCTTGTTGATGCACGGCCAACGTATGTTAATCAATAGAAGTATCTTGTGAACTCACTTTTCCATCGTTTAGCTCGGGAGTCTGGTCAGGATTGGATAATTACTCACGATGAAGTGCTGGAGTTCGAAGTCGCTAGCAGTCCTCCGACTATTCTTGTTGGTATGTTTGCTCACAGTGCTTCGTTTTTTCTCTCAAAGCTGCTCGTTGGCATTAACATCTGGTATAGCGATAACTGATATAATCACTAAAGGGCTGTGATTGAGCTCCTGATTGATGGATAAACAGAAACTTGATGATATAGAGGATACCACA
>NW_003201482.1:20873-57368 GCF_000006405.1 Perkinsus marinus ATCC 50983 | reverse complement strand
TACGGTGTGTTAGGGTAGAGGAGTCCCATACAGGGACAGGGGCTCAGAGTTTTGTTGTGAGCACTGGCAGTAAATATGTTGCTGGTTCATGGAGAGTTGAAGTATCTCTTTTGAGAGGAGGAAATGAGCTTGGAGGAAGCGAAATGTGCGAGATAGAAATGTAGGATGAAGGATCACGATCATTATCACTGGCTTTGATACTATTATGAGTACTATTTGCAATCGACCAACAAGACCAACATCATCATTATTACCATCATCATAACCCTTATTGTTACCATCATTATTACCATCATCATGATCCTTATTATTACCATCATTATTACCATCATCATGATCCTTATTATTACCATCATTATTACCATCATCATGATCCTTATTATTACCATCATTATTACCATCATCATGATCCTTATTATTACCATCATTATTACCATCATCATGATCCTTATTATTACCATCATCATGATCCTTATTATTACCATCATTATTACCATCATTATTACCATCATCATGATCATCAATGATGATGATCATCATCATGCTGTTACTAAGGCAATTATGATAATTAACATTGATAATCTTCGAGGAGAGTAATGTCGATCGATCATGTGTTTCAAACTCATCAGCATTATCATCATCAAATTCACCATCACTCGAAGTGTCAATCGTGGATAACGATAACCGTGCTGCACTGCTATCCTAACTTTACCGCTACCCTTTCCAGTTTCGTCGTTGACAATCAACAACCACACCTTCCCCGTATACACGATAAGTTCACAGGCTCCAATGGTCAATGTGAATTCGCGGGGTATGGCACCATGCGCTGCACTCATAGGCACTCAGCTCGTTCTATCAGGACGTGGTTACGCCTCGCAGACAGGCACGATATCACTTGGGCACAATTTGCTGTTGACGGGATTCGCAATTTCCTATGGTTCAGTAAGCGAGTCGAGTAATTCCTCAGGCCAAATAATTGTGGTCGTGAAAGTTGCATAAAATTGGAGATGCAGTGTTGAGATTCATGTTCTTTTTCTCAGCTGATCTCAGGAGTTCTGGTAGAAGTGTGCAGAAACTAACAAGAGTTTCCCATTTTTTTTCAGATTTTGGATATTGTCATCAACGCATGTTGTTGACCATATGCATATCTTCCCACACGGGTACCAGTGCACATCAATCGCAATGCTATGGCAGGTTTTTTATTAATAGCAGCAGTGGTGTACTTGATCTGTTCTCGCGGCCTGAACAACACAAGCGCTAAAGTTGAATTCTTCTCGCTAGCAGTTCTATTCAAGTCGTTCATCATTGACATTTCCATTCAAGTGAGCCTTCGAACAAGAGTAGTCTCGGATTATCACCATGCAGGTGCTGTTAATTTCTTATATTTACTATTGGTATGGTCGCAATGGGCTCCAGTGTCAAATGTGCATGTTTCATCCGAATCATTGTGAAAACTTCGATGCTGATCCTATGCATGGCGCACTGAGGTCAGCTAAACAAGATTGCTGAGTTCTGCTCTATATCAGCGTACGAGTACTTTGGGACTACATGGAGAATGTGCATCCGCATGATACGACATGGTCTGCAGTCGCCGGTCTTAGATACGTGGTTATTGCGGTAACTCTGTCCGCTCTGACGCCCCAACTCTTAATTCGTCAGAAAACGCTCAACCGTAACGCTAGATATGTGACACCAGACGACGAATTGGATCATCACTGCATGGGCGGCCTCACAAGAATAGGCTTGGCAAGCCTCTTGCTCTTGCCCTTCACTACTGGTGTGCTTCCGTATACTCATCTATCGTCACGAGTACATTCTCCAGCCGAACTTTCAGCCAATCGTTGGAAAGGCTCTCACACACGAACCATATTTTCGATTCTCTGGCGCCTTTCTCAACCCCTCGGAAGACGTTGATTCCGTTCGGGATTTCGTTGTTTTCTTCACATGCCTGCGCCAAAAATCATATATTTCTGTCATATTATTGAACACTATCATCGCCGTGACGCAAGTGACTACAGAGACCCTATCTGTCTCGCTCAAGAAGACTCGCTTTCGTATGCATAAACTTCTGTGCAGGTTTCCTCATATTGGGACCGTTGATTTTCATTCGAGGCAGCGGCGTCACTGGGGGTCTTTACATGTTGCTTGCCATCCCTGTACGAACAAGAAGAGTGTACCGTGTGGCTTGCTGTGCGCTTAGGTCGTGTGTGGTTGGTCACTACTACTGTGTATACCAACGTTGGCGATTTGTGATGATCTAGATGACTATGATTATGCTCCGGTACCGTTAGGGTATATTTAATAATAGTTGAGGAATTAAACTCAGCTCGGTGGGCTGCAGTGCTGGGAGAATATATGTTCGCTTTCCTCAGTTGGAGCTCAGGAGTTTCCAAAGCTACATTATAGAAGTTTATATACGAATAAGTAGAAGTGTACAGAAACCAATAAGAATCTCTCAGAGTTTGCTCAGAATGTTCATATTTTCACCAACACATGTAGTTGACCATGCGCATCTGTTCCACACTGGTGGGTTGCATAGTGATTCGTTCTAGTACTATATCACTACAAGGGGAGTATTGAAAAATTTAGGAAATTCAGGAATAACAGAAGTCATTCCGTGGAAGTGCGTTCAGTCGCGATCAGTGAGATCATGGAAATTGGAGATCTTCCTCTCTGAGTAACCTATAGGCTCGCTGGGAAATCTGTGCTGGTAGAAGCGTGCCAACGTTAACATTCAAATCGCCAGTTTTCTGTCAAGCTGTCAAGCTAGTGTGTTCAATGCTTAACCTGTTCTCAGATACTCATAGACAGCACCGTTGCTAGTCGCCATTCTCTACGTTATATACCATGACTCCCAGTAGTTATCTCCTGTATATGATTTTGTTGTCAATTAGCAGTGATGGGGAGTTCCAAAAGCCGCCGGTTGGATTGTCTTTTACGGTATTCTTGCACGCACCGTTGCATTCTGCTCGTACTTTGTAGCTGTCATCTATAGACTGAGAGACTAGGGGGCAGTGGCGACCAAATGAGGACAGACTTCATTATTCTGTGTTGTATTCTTTCGCTACCATACCTGAATCGCTCGCCCTGTAGTCGGGCAATCTAGTAACTGAGTTAGGTCTTGCTGAGCGACTCCAAGCCCGGGATAGTATTGATTTCGTCAAATACCAAGTGAAAATATTGACCTGTTATCGACCATCTCTGCTTCCCCTTCCATTGTGATATTTATCGGTCTAATTAGACCAGTATTGGTTGACAGGTTTCGTTGTTGTAGGGAAGTTTCCATGTGGTTTTGCGAGT
Organism: Perkinsus marinus ATCC 50983; assembly: GCF_000006405.1. NCBI lineage: Eukaryota > Perkinsozoa > Perkinsida > Perkinsidae > Perkinsus > Perkinsus marinus. The sequence goes on along the minus strand of NW_003201482.1, from coordinate 54,068 downwards.
TGGAGCACTGCCTCTGGTCGCAAGGCCAGCATCAATCCGCAGTACGAACCCCATTGGATCAGCGGATTTATCTATATCGTGGTACGCCATACAAAAACACAACAAGAACTTTCCTAAGTATTTGCGTCACTCTAAGCTGATCTCTACTGCATGTAGCCGTCGAGTTCAATGTCCACTCGGGCAAGCCTTGCCAATGATGTTGGCCGTCAGCCTGATAAGCATGAGGTTTGCAGGTTCATGACTGTTGATCCATGTTGAGATGTTTCTAACAATACTCTGGTGTGAGAGTCGGCTTAATTTGTTGCACGCAAGGAGGTCCTGTATGGTTCCGAGGGGCGCTCGTTTATAATGCTTTATTGCAGAAATGTGTGTGACGGAAATTATCTCCCTGTCGTTTCATAAGGATCTGATTTGGGAAGATAATTCGCTTTCGCAAGAGGAAATTATTGGCGGAGAGCTTAATGGATCAACCTTCAATAACCTTGTGAAAGAATCTGAATTTTTCCCATGCATTCTGTAGAAAGGTTGAACGCTTTTAAATGCCAGGGCTCTCAAGAGGACAGCTCCACAGCTTGTCGTGCACAACCTTGCCGAGTGCATCGCATTCTAGTGCCGTTGAACAACGTAGGCGACAGCAAAGGAGTTGTTCGTCAGTGCTACTGACGCAGTCCATTGATGACATCAAGAGGCTGAGGGACAAAGCTAGACTTCTAAGGAATTACAAATCATCACAGCTCAGTACACATTTCGAAGAAAGTGAATTTTATGAAGACCAACAATCACCACTGGGAAGAGATGAATCGTTCTATGGCAGATCGGAACAGCGAATGAACTCGACCTCGAGAGTAAGGCCTATCCTGACCGACTTGGATAGCTCGTTGCGATCTCTGCCAGCCTATTCGAATCAGCTGCTGACGGCCAGCGGAAGGCCGCGGTCACGGTTCGATGAGATGCCCGTCTATAACGGTTGCACCGCTTTCCCAATTGGAGCTACAACTCCAATGAGAAGAGGTCGCTTTGGCCGAGTAGTACTTACCTCAACGCCATTGGATGTGGGGAGTCCACTATGGGGTAGAGGAATAGCTGAGTCTGACTGTGGTTTCGACCATCATCAATCGCTTATTCACGACAGAAGAAAATGTTCTTTCGGTGAAGCTATCCAGCGACGTGAGAGATCTGATACTGCTAAGGGGTTGAGGAAGGTCCGTGAGATACTGGAGCGTATTGAAACGGCCATGGTGGGGAGAACTGGACGACTTCGCTCTGTGGACGTCGCTGTGCAGACGGATCAGCCAGACTACAGCTTAGATATCGGGGTTCAGGTGGAGCGTGAATATTGTGATGGTCTTGAATTTGATGGCAATCATGATTTGAGGAAGCCTGGAGCTATCGGAAGAGCGATGGAGAACATCGAGCCCAACTCGAGCCCTATCTCGACCAGAGCGACCAATTCGGCTGCGGTCTCCTTGATACACAGCGAGCCGATGAGTCTTGGGATGGATAGCCCTCCGAAAGTGTCACAGGTTCGTCCCAGTAAAGCAGCTGGACCGCTCACGGAGTGCCTTCGCGGATGCCTCGTAACATTGAAAAGAGGCCATCGGCTTTGAACTGAGTATCTATGGTAACGGTATCATGGTGGAATGACATCAGCGTTATGCACATCACATCTACTTATAAGTATTTCTGTTGTGTTATATATCACCACTCATCATATCTGGATTGGGTCAGTCGGAGTTTCGGACTGATTCAAACCGAAACTCATGAGCCTCGATGAAATCCTCGACTTGAGGATTGTATTGAAACTGAATCTTTGGAGAGAGCGCCAACGCTCTCGCATAGTGTTCCGTTTGCAAAATTGGACCCTGGGAACAGCTCGCTTTGGGCGAAGTGTTTCGTTGGAATAGTAGCGACAAGTAAATTTAGACACTGTTATGAGTATAAAGCTCAGAGTATTGCTATTCTCTACACCATTTCTGTGCCTATTTCACCTTAAGTGAGATGTTAATAGACACCAGTCTCTAAGGTGGTGTCCATTATCATCTTACTAGGAGACGTGCATTTTCATAGACATGATGTCATCACTGACTCTCAGGATGACATTTGCGTCTTTTGGATTTGACCTGATTGGTAGCGAAAACTGCTGATGGCAATTCGTCGAGAATTTCTATCTCATCCGGATTGATCATTTTGAGGCATTTTTTGGGGTGGCATAGCTGCCCCACCAGTGGAAATCGTCGCGTTGATGCATGCCTTAGGGTGACATAGCCGCCTCAACAGAGGAAGAGGATTTTACGGTGGCATATCTTGGAGTGGCATAGCCGCCCCACCAAAGAAAATGGTATTTTTTCTTCTGGTGGGGTGGCTATGCCACTCTATTTTGAATACAATTTTGGGGTGGCATAGCGGCCCCAACCGGAGCAATTGATCTTGGTGAAACACACCTCGAAAAGGTCAAGTATCGGACACATTATAAATTATAATGTAGAGTCATTAGAATTCATAATGACTCCACAACTTGCCGGGGTTTATTGGAGTCTTCCCTGGTGGGGAAGTCCAGACTATATCATCCTCGATTCGCGAACACGGTCGAAGTGTTCTTTTTAGCTACCGAACATCATGCTGCTTCCAACAATTTTCTACTGCCTTCTCACAGGAAGTATCTCTTTGGATAATCTATCCGGTCGTTCAGCTCTTCGAGACGAGATGAGAATTCTGAAAGTGATGTTGAAGGTTTTATTGTTGTTTTGTGTCATTTTCCGTACTGATCTGAGATCAGTGATTCCGTATACCCAGTTTAGGATACGTATGATCTCAGGTAGGAGTCCAAAAACATCGACATCTACGAGTGAACGAGACTACTTGTTCGTTCCAGGCCACTTTTCAAGCCATACAAAGCTTTATAGTGCGAGGTGAGCTCCTTCCTGCATTGTGCTCCGTGGGAATCGCTCTTCCAGAGCGAAAGCTCATATGCTTCTCCTTCAAGCTCTCCTCGAAAGGGTTGGTGATCCTCCAGAATGTTCCCCAATCTGTAGAGATCACCGTAGATCTCGTATGCGAGGAAAGATTGCTTACAACCAAGTTGAGCGCCGATCCGTTAAGGTAGATGGCCTGAATAAACCATACTCCAGTCGCAATGAAACTCTGGCCACTATTGATAATGGTGAACGTTGAATTTCGGCTCACTAGGCAAATCGTGAGAGTATATTCTCAAGGAAATTGTCGGTATGGTTCAAAAGTGTACCTTGTACCAGTCATACTTGTTCCTGCCTTAGGAGCCCTATTTTGCCGCTAGCATACAACAGCCCGAAAGGCGTAGCTATGCTAGGATCGTCTCAAGACATCACGAGCTTGAATGTTCACTTCTTAACGCCGCCATCTTTGCATTTGGGAGTGTCGCCTTGTCTGGATTTGAGATGTGTTGGACTAGTATTGCAACCGCTCACACTGCAGAAAGCTGTCGTAAGCTACAACAACTCTCTGATTCCACCGAGTATGGACAGATAATTTTTAGGGAGGATGCTTCCCTTCCGTAACGCTGGCTTGCTGGTTGTTGTTCCTCATTCTCGTATATTTATATTTTGTCATTGTATACAGCGGCCTGGACTATAGCAAAATCAGCCTCTTATCCCGCAAGTACGAATTCCCGACTCCCTGTGCCCGGAGAATCATCATGATGATTTCGATTCGTGGATTTCTGTGTTTCTGATTTGTTGGTGTTACTCATGCATTCTAACCAGCGCTGGTCACGCGCTCATATTATGGGCATCATCGAGAGCCATCGTATTGAGTTTATCGGAACGGGTGCGATACTTCCATCTCATTCACTTGACGATTGTTATCCGCTCGATCACTGTTGATCCGAGTGATACATCATCCTGAATGGGAATAATCACTAAAAAATTCTCCCCGTAGAATCACTAAAAACCTCTACAAGGGAACATCCTTCACTTCCACTGCTGTGAGAAAACTCTTTAAATATACTGCACGGTTTGCACACACCAGGATAGGATCCCCAAGGAATGATACACATTCTTGGGGTGCGGCTACATCAGTACGCAAACTGGGTCAATCACACTCCACTACGGGTGTCACACATATCTACCCTCGCGTGAAACTGTTTCATATGTATTGCCCGTACAACTCCAATGACCTAGTCTTGCTCATTGACCCCAGAACATTAGAGAGGTCTGGAGGTTTAGTTCGTGTTATTACACCTTACTGGATGTGTCGGTATAAGCCTCCGAACTGTGAGTGTTTTAATTTCGGAGGTCTTCAGCTGTTGAGCTGAATGAGCTAGTTTGCATTAAGAACTTGAGGTGAATCGCAAATCAATCTATCTATCAGGGACGGTGCTAAGCTAACGCTCACGTATGTTTCGGGTAGCTGTCAAGCCCACTGGTAACACTAGCCACGAGGGGTCAGTGTAGGGGTCACACCTTATATAAGTGCGTGCAATATTTGTATACACCATGAGAAATAATATCACTACTGCGCAACATGTCGTACACATACACAACACCAGTCATTAAGGCAATCGAAACTGCGACATACTTCTAAGCAGTAACACGTGATGTTGCGATAGAGGAGTAATCCCTCTATCACAGCAGCACACGTCCCGGTGAGGGCCTCCGTTAGAGCGCTTTCCGGAGCGCTGGGTAGCGCAGCAGATACACAGTTTTGTGTCTGGAGAATCGTGCGTCTGAGATGAGTCAGTCAATGATTGCCTTAGCCTAACACACGCTGTATGTAAAGTTTAGTGATCGTTGATATAGCTCAAAGAGATTCACGTACTTTTGGTGTGTTATCGATTGTTTATTTTCTCAGTAGCTTGAAGCAGCTCTCTGACTTAATCGACAGGCAGCTCGATAGAATTGGATCAAATCACGCTAGTGAATGCTGCCATTCGTCAGTCGCGAATGATAGTCTGTTCGGAAGAGACCGCAACCTTGAATATTCGGTTATGTTGGACCCCGTTAGAGTTGTGAATACTCGAGACTAACACTCAACACGCCAAGTTTCAACAGAACATCACACGACACCACAATCATAACATGCGTCACATGACTCAACAACAGGAATCCAGCCAGGAGGCCCCTTCAACGTTCTTTCTATCGTATACAGTAATATTTATACGGAGGTCACTCGCTCAATCATTTTGTCACTTTCTAGAGACGTATGAATATCATAGGCAATCTCACAGATTCTTTCCACGAAGCAAAGCTCGCGTTGACCACAGCTAGGACAGACTCGACGACGCCCACGATGGTGGTCGCCTCCACATTCTTTTTGGTAAATCGTTTTGATCAACCCCTTGCAGAGTTTTTTCGGAATTTTCCACTCCTCGATGGCATTTGTCCATCCACCCGCGGGAGTGAGAGCTTCTGTAAGTCTACCGCCCAGAAAGCCACTTGCACTAGGGGAGCCCCTACAAAAAATTGGAACTAATTGAAAAACATTGCATAGAGCGAGGGACTCACTCGTGGAACAATTCAAGGTTTTTTCCCCAGTTGCAGAATGCTGCCACTCGGAGAGAGAGAGTTTCATTTTGTATCGCAGCGAGGAAGTAAACTCTTTCATCGTGACCAGGCTCTCCGACTTCACAGGTAGTCGTTCTTGTGCCATCGCTACGATGGCCAGTTTGAACCTGATGAATCGAATTGCACAATGAGCTATTACAGTGATCATCACAATAACGTAACAGTCGCCTACTTTAAATTTGGGAATATCATCACCACGCGATAATGGGAGGCAACCGGCAATCAGGGCTAGACGGAGAAGGGACATCACGTTAAGGTATTCCATCTGATGGTAGATGCAAAATATCTTGTGAGGCCAAGAGTAACACGGAACCCTCAAGAGTCATCAACTTTGTGAAACGAAATGTGTCAGTATCAAAACGCGCGATTGAATTAGCGCGCGCCATAAAATGTTTTGTGTGCGCATAATGGCTGTTCATTTACAGAGCATCTATGCGCACTCTGTAGATCGATCGTAATGGGGAGTGACTCGGAATATCCAAAGCAGATTGAGGTCCATCCTCTCTGTGAAAGCTTCAAGAGTCTCCATACTCTCGTTAATCCTGACCCGAGCTCAGAAAAAAACCAACATGAGCGCAGAAAACAGACCCAGACACTCACTTAAGACAATCTCAACTTTTAGCTTCAAACACAGAAGTCAGATACTCTGAGTGCTGATTCCACTGGAGCAAAGATGTGCCCATCTACCACCTGCAGGAGCGCACGCTCTATATTTGGTGATAAGTATCTTTGGTGGCGCTCGCAGAGCCCCATGATGAAACACATAGCCACGAAGGATTAGTCGAGGCGTTCAATAGACCTCTTCTGAGCTTCACTGTGGAATTTCAACTTCCATACGCGTGAACCTTCCACACGTTAAGTCTTATCTTTGGATCGCTTATCGTAGGAGGGGTTTATTGAATCCCCCAACTAGATACGCGGTTGGATACGTTCAAGCCTCACACTTCAATCATGAATTCTCGGATTGAAAGTTTCGAGAAGCAGATCTCGGAATGCCTTGCACTTTTATTGTCGAGACGGTCCGATGCTTCCATTATACTTTCCCACTTCGGAGAGTAAGTCCAAAGACTACATAAGGCTTTCGAAACGTTGTCAATCATATTTGTGTTACCATCTCCACCTAAGTTGATCTCAACGTCCCCAAACGTCGATCTATAGTCTACGATGAAGCTTTTATTCGGTCGAGTTGAAGTTGTTCGAGTGCTGACCAACTACCCATCGAATACTTGGCCTCGCTGTTAGATCGTCTACCTTAGTCTGTCGACTGGGCTCGCGCTCGGGTGGCCTTCATGGAAGGTCGTGCAAGCTTCAATCTCACAGTGGGTTCCTACTAGGAACTTCCTAGCCAGCTGAGCATCTTCGTGATCAATACGGGTTGGCCTAAATCCTGGTTTATTGGGGTTGCGTGGCATCTATCCCTAGGCATCTATCGTGATGTTGGAATCAATCGAAACTTCCCTTGTAATTTTCGCCGTGCCGAGACTACACGTGTGGAACTCAGGCTCCCAACTCTGGTCGCCATTTCAGTTTGACGTTGTATCTTAATTGATGGCAGGAGTAGAGAGCCCAAGGGCAATGGTGAATATACCGATTACGGTGGTCAGCTGCCCGATGCAGCCACTTGGACCATCGCCCGCTGAGTGCTCTATGTTGGACACGTGTGGTCCAGAGAGCTTCCAATTGGGCAAGACGTTGGGGACGGGCTCCTTTGGGAGGGTCCGATTCGTGACGCACAGGGACACTGGGAAACACTATGCGTTGAAGATACTGAAAAAGATCGCGATCGTACGGCTCAAACAAGTGAGACGAGCTCATCAAAATCATAGTAACCCCATTCCTATCAGGTTGATCACATCAACTCGGAAAAAGCGATCCTCAAGACCATACACCACCCTATGATCGTCAACCTTTATGGGTGTTTCCATGACAGTCGTCATATTTATCTTGCACTGGAGTAGTCCGTTTTCCCTGGAGCTCTCAGAACTACCAAGGGAGTGATTCAGGTACGTCGTCGGTGGTGAGTTTTTCACGCATTTACGTAAAGTGGGGCGGTTCGAAAACGAGACGGCCCGATTTTACGCAGCTCAAATTGTGAGCATCTTTGAATATCTTCACTCGAAGAATATCATCTATCGTGATCTAAAGCCAGAAAACATCCTGCTCGCCTCGGACGGTTACTTGAAGCTCACAGACTTTGGCTTTGCTAAAGTGAGAGTAACCGAACGGGTAGTGTCCACATTTGGTGTTCATAGATTGTCGAACAACGAACGTATACACTCTGTGGCACACCGGAGTGCATCGCCCCTGAGGTCCTGCTCAATAAGGTGGGCGAAGTGGTTCAGGGAGGTAGACTGATATTAGTGGTGTAGGGCCATGGTAAAGCAGTTGACTGGTGGACCCTGGGCATCCTTACCTATGAGATGATGGTTGGTTATCCACCTTTTGTTGATGAGGACCCAATGGGTTAGTGTTCGTTCGTTTTCATCCAGTTGTTATCAATACATATAGTATTCTGATGTATATATTGCTATTAATGCAGGTTGTCAGATTTTATCATGTGCTATTCATTTTGCATTGAGGAATTTGTCATTCATTACACGCTTATCAATAAATTATCGTCATCATAGATTCATAGATATCTTTCTGAAGTTTTATCTATATATCTTTCATATTGTTTATATGAATATTGTTACATAATAAGATCATGTTATATTTATGCATCGACCTGATCCCCCTGTATAGGTATCTATCAGAAAATCCTGATGGGTAAAATAATCTTTCCGCGTTCCTTCGACAAACACGCCAAGTCTCTGGTCAAGAAACTCCTCACTGCTGATTTGGGTAGGACAGGACTAGTATGTTGATTCGTGAGTTATTTCGCAGCGAAACGGTATGGGACACTTAGAGGTGGCGTGGATGATATCAAGAAGTGCAGGTGGTTCTCAAGTGAGTCCTCTCGCGGAAGTTGCTCCTTCTGTGTGGCACTCGTGGTTCCGAGGCCTACCACATCTGGCCAGGAAATGAAGTCTCCTTTCGCTGTGGGCCAACTATGTAGACAGCCTAACACAAAGATCATTCTTAATCGGCTTAGAGTGTAGCTGAGTCTACAATCTCTCAATCATAACCACAACTCAGTTGCAACAACTGGTGCGCAGCTCGAATCGACATTTTCCTTCGTGTGTGAATCAATATTAGACATTGATTCTGGAGTCTGGATGGTCGTGCTTGTCCATAGGTGTCTCGTGGGAGGCCCTATACAGGAAGGAGATCGAGGCGCCTTACAAGCCGATCGTGAAGTCGGACACGGACACCTCCAATTTCGAGGACTATCCCGACTCGGCAGAACTTGCTCCCATTGTTCCTCCGGACGAAGACCCATTCGTGTTGTGGTGATGACTATTATAAGTGGACGTTTTGCCTTTCTCGTTATTATCACACTATATTACTTTCTTTCTCTACAGCGGGTAACCTTATTTGGTGCCCGAGCTCGAATGAATGGCAGTGATAGTGACAAATAGTTTTTCAACGACTATTTTTTCCCCTCCTCGTCTGCTGTTGTTTCCCTCTAATTGATTGTCGTGGTTGGTTGCAGCACCCTGTTGGGCCTAATTATCTTCATCCCAGAAGACTCAGGTTGTGTTCGAAGTCGGAGTCGCTACATAACACTGTTGTGAGACCTTGGGAAGACAAGTGAACTTGAGTCGGGCATGAAATAATTAGTCGAGTCGGGCAACTCTACTGGACTTCGACAAAAGGTGCTTATTGACGATGAAGGTCTTCCATGGAACTTCCCTTAGCTTACTAGTCCTCACCTTATTGTGTTATCACGATGATAACTTGTGCACGTTTGATCCCGAACACACGTATTTATGCGAGAGATATTTGTCTAGGAGGACAAAAAGTCCTCGCCCCCCTGGTTACACTGAACTTAGAACAACACACGACACTGTACGCTGAGCGATCGGTTTACGATTCTGTAGCACATTGAGTAGGTCGATTCCCATACAGAAATGAGACATGATTGATTAGGTTGTCGATTGATCGTGTGTAGACCTAGATGGTGAGGCACGCTGAGGGGAGGTGTTAGATACATCATTCATTGAGATGCTGCTAATGCAAACCCGATCACCGTTCTACGACTGGTAAGCGGCTAGCGAACTGCGTTCACTAGCTGTTTGTGCTACCTTTGCTTGTGCCGCTGTATCCAGAAAGTCGTTAGAGAGGATTCCTTTATGTTTTACTGATGGTTATCGTGATGGTTAACAGTTTCTTCTTTGTCCCTTTCAATCATGTGTGTGTCATGCTCTTTGAAGAACCTCGGCTGTAGACGATAGACTGACGGCAATTCTGTACGTCACATTTCTGATCATTACGACTGTCCCTGTTTCGCTCTTACTGATCGTCATTTGGCGCTGCATAGTGTTGGCGTAATTACCGATTCGGCTGAGCTTTTGCGGTTGAGTTCAGTTGACGGCTTCTCATTGGACGGCGTTCGTGGTTGCAGTTGGGTTAGCTTCTATTTGACCCTCAAGATGCAACAGACTGCAAGTGTATTCTCGAACCCCGCCTACTGCAACAAAACAGATGTGGTTCCTGAGAAGGCTCAACTGGCCGTGAAGCTCCATTTCCAGAAGGAGGTCTTCAGGACTCGTATGGAAGCTACCAAGGAGAAGTCTCGAGTTGATGACATCCGTCGTCTGGCTAGGACAGCTTGGCCTGAGCTGGTCCACCGAGACTTCAACGTGTTCTATGTTGATGATGACGGAGATAATTGTCCACTTATTGAAGAGTCGTGGGCTGACTTGGTGTCGCTTGTGAGTGAGCGTCCAACCACCGAGATTGTGAAGAGAGGCGACTACCGCATGGACCTTTATCTCAAGTTTTGCCGTGAAGCGCCTCCCAAAGGGGTTGATGCAGTTCCCGTGGTCACTATTGATGCACCCGATTATAACGGAGCGTCTCCTCCGGTCTTGCCTATGAACGAGAGAGTCATCACCATCCGCAATGAAAGCGGTAGTCAGACTCCAGTCACTGTGATGCTATGTCCATGCGCTCTGATGAAGAGCTGTGTTAAGGAAGGCTTTTGTTGCGGAGCAGAGGGTAATTCTGGGAAGACTCAGAAGTGCCCGACTGGTGAGTCGTCTTCTACGCGGATGGGGTTCTAGAAACGAGTCTTCTCATTCTTTAGGCTCCAATAGTCGGACAGAGACAGACTGGGTGGTTCCCGAGAATCCCGAAGAGGAGTCGAAAGATGATGCAGAAGAGGCTGAGGAAGCTGCCGCGTCCGAGGATGGTGATGATTGACTTGGTTGTTTTTCTGGTTAACCAGAATAACCTTTGCCTACCATACTTGACCACTGTTGTTGTGTGCCCAAGTCTGATATCGAAATATTATTTGGAAATCGGAGTTGAGTTTGCGCATACATGGATCAATTGGAGATGGTTGCTCGAAACGCAGACATTGAAAATCCATCGCACGTGATGGGGAGTTCAAGATTCGTGCGCGGGGCATCTCGGAATGTTTTTCATTCGGGAAGATAAGTTCATAGGTACTTGTCCGTTTGCTTCACTGCGCTTCACTCAGTGTGTCCATTTGAACGAGCTAACAATATTCTCGTTGTTATGAATTTTTTCATAAGGAGGTTATCTGATCGTGATGTCCACATTTAAACATACAGACTCCAACTGGGCATCTGGGCAAATTCTTATACGCTTTCCGCATTTCATCGAATTGGCATATACAGTGAAAGCGCTGACATTATCCTTAACAATTATTGCGACGTAGCCTTGCTCGATAGCCCAGGACGGGCTGTCGCTGATTGACGGGTGGTGATCCGTCTAACCGATTTATGCGCTCCGTGTGTGAATAAAATCGAGTCGTGCTCAACGTCTGGCGACAGTAACTCCACATATTCGGCCCTCGCGCCTGATATCATATCAGAATATCCAACTCAACAAAAGTGGTTCTGATCAGTCATTCTATGAATCACGAACACTGAGATGAGATATACAAAATGATCTGTGCAGATACATCTAAGGAGGTAGAGTTTTTATAGTGTGATACGGTAGCATTTATACGTGCGAAAAATCAGCAACATGCTGAGAGGATATATCGAATCCTATGGAATCCTATCCATATTGAATGGAATCCTATCCGAGACGGAAAGAAATATACGTCGCTATGTTCAACAAACAGAGGGATCACACACCTGATCTCCACTTTGGCAGACCGGAGGATCCAACCAGTACTTGCAGTAACTGGATTCATCGTTCAGAGCCTTACAGTAGGTGTCGCACCCATTGGAGGCCTCGATGGTCGAATCTGAGTCGCCTCCGAAGACGAGTGACGTGGTGGCCACCGACTGAGAAGTCCCCGACGTTGTAGACGATACGGATGAAGGCGGAGTCGACGAAGTGGAGTCCGGGGCAGTCGAAGTTGTAGGATCGCATATTGACGGACCACAAGGTTGGTCACCACCAAGACAGACTGCAGGATTCTGCCAGTATTTGCAATAGCTAGAGTCGCCGTTCAGCCCTTGACAGTACGAGTCGCAGGCTGATGAAGAGCCGCCGTGTTGATCACCAACCAAGTCATAAGTTGAAGTGCCAATGATTGGCGAGGAGCATGTTGTAACATCACCACATGGCTGGTCTCCATATTGACAAACGGCAGGAGACTGCCAGAACTTGCAGTAACTCTCCGGACCATTCAGCAGCTGGCAATAGTAATCACAAACGTAACCTTCACCGACCACCGGAGAGGTCGATGTATCAGCGTCCCCACCAAACAATGGGCCTCCTGCAGTCGTGGTGGTGATGGCAGAGTCGCTGCCCGTAGTAGAACTAACTGCGGTAGCGACTGTGGTCGTGGCTGGAGTCGGAATTGTTATAGTCGTGGGAGTAGTCGCCTCGGATGAAGTCGTAGTAGAGACTGCTTCTGAAGTGAGGCTGGAAGTCGTCGTTGAGGGATCACAAACAGAAGGTCCGCAAGGCTGATCACCATCAAGACAAACGGCAGGATGCTGCCAGTACTTGCAATAACTTGTGACACCGTTCAGGCCCTTACAATATGCGTCGCAGGCGGAAGACTCACCGGTATGATTGTCACCATCCAAGTCGGCAGTGGTGATTCCTTCTATTGGCGATCTACATACGTTAGCGTCATCACAGGGCTGATCGCCATAGAGGCAGACGGCAGGAGTTTGCCATTGTTTGCAATAGCTAGCCTCACCATTGAGAAGTTTACAATAATGATCGCACGCCGCACTGTCATCAGTCGTAGAGGTAACGGGAGTTGTCTCCGCATCTCCACCAAAGATAGGCTCGGTGGTCTCCACAATGCAGGTAGATGGATCACATCGTTGATTACCCTTTTGGCATACAGGAGGACTCAGCCAGGACTTGCAATAACTATCGTCTCCATTCAGAGACTTGCAGTAGAGGTCACACTCGCTTGACTCGGGAGTCGTTGGATCCGAGTCCCCACCAAAGATGGCAGAAACAGTCGTCGGAGATACAGAGGTACCAGCGGAAGGAGTAGTGACAACATCAGTTGTAGTAGTCGGAGCCAGCGTCGTGACAAGAGTCGTCGTCGGGCTGGACGAGACCGGGGCAGTGGACACTGCAGTGGTCGAGAAGACTGCGGTCGTGTCAATTGGATCGCATACAGTTGGCCCACATGGTTGATCGCCAGAATGACAAACTGCAGGATTCTGCCAGTGTTTGCAGTAGCTCTCGTCATCGTTCAATCCTTGGCAGTACAGATCGCATGCAGCTGAAGGACCGACATGCTGATCCCCGTCCAAGTCGAAGGTCGTAAAACCGACGATAGGGGCTTGACAGGTGCTCACGTCACCACAGGGCTGGTCGCCGTAGAGGCAGACCGGAGGGGACTGCCAATACTTACAATAACTTGATGGACCATTAAGAAGCATACAGTATCGATCGCATGCTTCGGCATCAACAGGAGAAGGCGTTGGAATAGGGGCAATAGTAGCACCGTCGGGAACTGGAACAATGCATTTCATACCAGCTCACAGATCGGCCTTACCATCACAAACATCGATGGAGCACGGCTGATCTCCACCTTGGCAGACACGAGGAGATTGCCAGTATTTGCAGTAGCTCGAAGGACCGTTGAGATCTGATAAAAGAGTGGAGTTGGTGTTAAATTTAGATGCCTGGCTTACACTGGCAATAGTAGTCGCATACTTGGCGATTCTCGGGAGTGGTAGAATCTGGTGGTGTAGTTGAAGTTAAGCCTTGAATTCTCCTCCGATCACCAGAGTCCTGTGAGAAGCCCAGTACAGGCAAGACTATAGCAAGGCGGACGAGCATAGGGTGAGTGCTGGCCGGAACAGGCTGAAAACGGAATAGTATGAAAACGACGGACCGGGAATCTTCGTGGCTTAAATTAGGAAGTTCATTTAAGCTCATTAGCGTGTATCACACGATTGCGTCGCAGTCAAGATTCGTTCTCCGAGTATCTTCCCGTTCCAGGCGAGCTCAACGCTGGAATCTTGCCGGTGCGGGACACGTATGAGCTCGCTCCAGTGGGGTCGTTCAATATACCGATTTCAATACTTAGAATCATTTCCAGGATTGCCTGTCTACAGAACCGCCTGTCGGCTGCCTTCGCTTTAGTCTACAGATGAATTCTCAGTGTGTCTGTGAGGTGGTTCCCATATTAGTGAGAGAAGGTCATTACTCGACACTAACCGACGAAGCAATAATAGTTGCACGCCGCGAGTTACTAACGTGTAGCAAGTTATGTGCGATTCATATATCGAGTCAAGGACAAACACTCGAGACCTGTACTACTCAAACGCGTCGCGGGCTCGGCACCGCCATTTGAGAGCGTCTACGAGTATCGGATTATTGACTGACGTTCAGGACTCGAGTAGAACACATCCGAGTAGCGACACGCTCAGTGGCCTTGGTAACGATCAAAGTTACATAACTCAGTCATATAAACTTTATCGTAGTGCAGACGTTGCGGATCACCTTATTATTCGAATTCCCGCGTCCCATCCAACACTTGCGGAAATCAGCAACCCATAGGGGCGCTATGGCATTGATGAACTTAACACAGTTAGTGCACTCAGACGTATCCATGTCACCGTTTTTCGGAATGTGTTCGTCTCGAGGTATTTATTGTGAATAACACTACAAACACGACACCAACTGGGATTGAATGTAAGACTACGGGTTTGAATCGATTTACGAATCTGACATGCAAAAAAATGGTCTTAGGTTGGCGATGAACGAGAGGTGAAGCATCTTCCTCAGATATGCGCATCGCCACCGTAAACAACTAACTAGGAACTATCAAACGGTTACCGTAACCCAGGAGGGTTGACAGATGGCGATGCAGGGATATTGGGTGTTGCACTAGGGATGTCAGGCGTGGCGCTAGGGATAACTGGCGTTGCGCTGGGGATAACTGGCGTTGCGCTGGGGATAACTGGCGTTGCGCTGGGGATAACTGGCGTTGCACTGGGGATAACACGCGGTGTTGAAGTCGCGGATGAACTGGTAGGGATTACGGATGTAGTTGTCACGGTTTGAGTAGTTGTAGGAGTTGCCGAAGATGGCGTAGAGACTAACGTTGTTGTAGGCAGAGTCGGAGTAGTTGTGAGAGCAGACGTAGTAGAAATAATTGTAGAAGTGGTTATAGAAGTAGTTGTCGTACTTCTTATCGTAGTCGTAGTCGTAGTTGTAGTTGTAGTCGTAGGTTCGCATACAGCTAGACTGCCACAGAACTGATTACCCAAGTGGCATACTGGTGGAGTCCGCCACCACTTGCAATAACTTGCGGGATTATTGAGATCTTGACAGTACCGATCACAGGCATCGGCAGTCTCCTTGGGGGGCGTAGGTTGAGGTGGAATCGTAGCACCAGGTCGAACTGAGGAGGAACGGTTAGCTACATATCATAATGGGACCACAACACTCCACATTTAGCACGTTACCATCACAAACATCCGCCGAGCATGGTTGATTCCCTGTCATGCACACTGGGTGGGTCAGCCAATGTTTGCAGTAGCTTGAGGCCCCGTTTTTAACTGAAATGGAGAACCGGAGATCTCAAGTTGAGAGCCATAATAGACGAAGTTCAATCTCACTTTTGCAATAGAGGTTACAACGCTCACGGTCATCCAGGCCAGTAGTCGGCGAAGAGGTTGTAGTTGAAAACTGGAGTCTTCTGAGACCTGCGTCACCAGTGGCCAAGAGGAGCGTGCTGACGGCTAGGGATAGACGATGAATCATGAATAGATCGGAAGACAATCTGACAGAAACCAATGTAAGGTTTCGATGGTTCTGAGACCTGCTGCATGCCGAAGATGGATAGGATTGGTACCGGTAGTTCGGTAGGATCGGTAGTTGGCTATCGTAACCGGAGGCGAGCGAGAGTATCGCGAATCCTTGCAGGTGAGTGGAGATTCCATGAAAGATATCAACCGGTATGTTCACCACTCACACCTCATCAGTGGTTGATACTTAATTTGATCATAAGGAGACTACTCCCGAACGTAGAACGTTACACATATCACTTACTGAACTTCTGAGCATTCTCAATCACCATTAGCAGGGATCTGTGCGGAATGTTTATGTGACCAGATTGAGACATCCACATTCCACCCTAGAGGATCCATTTGGATATCTTGGCAAACTCCTGTACACTTTCCGCCCTTTCGTCGAATCGGCATCCATACAGCGACAGCCCTGTCACGCGCCTGGACCAATATCACGAAGCAGACTTCCCCAAGAGCCCATCGGCTCCCGCTGGACCCTCACATTCACGTTGATGTTCTGACGAGCCGGCGAAACAGTGTCGATGAACAGCTTGGTCAGTTCACAGTGAATCGAATAGTCTAAACGCATGTGTAAGCATAATCCCTGTGTAGGCCAACCTCACATCACCATGGCTTAGTCGATGTCGATATTTAGGGTAACAGATGATAGCTCATTGCCCATACGCGTGAAATCGATAATACTACTATCGTTTCGAATATCATTATTGACTGCAACGCTGAAAAGAATTTTCACTAATCGGTCACTGATATACTCCTGACCTGTGCTCTAGTAGATAGAGTTTAATGGAGTTTTCCCCCGTGATATGAAAAACACTAGTGAAAAACATATTTCACGGCTATTGCAAGTCGCAAATATCGCGTTTTTCACGGAGTTTTACGCCACTTCACGTAAAACGGGTGAAACTCCAATGATGCTCCACGTCTGTCGACGATCACGAGAACTCCCTCGGTAAAATATTATTCTCCTCGCGCCTCAGGTCGTATTGGAATCTCAAACTCAACATGGTGATCCTGGTCGATGATTCTATGAATCACGAACTCTGAGATGAGATATACAAAATGATCTGTGGGGATACATCTGAGGTAGAGTTCTTATAGAGTGATACGGTAGCATTCATACGTGCAAAAAATCAGCAACATGCTGAGAGGATATATCGAATAAGTTGAATGGAATCCTATCCGAGACGGAAAGAAATATACGTCGCCGATCTGATGTTCAACAAACAGAAGGGTCACACACCTGATCTCCACTTTGGCAGACTGGAGGATCCAACCAGTACTTGCAGTAACTGGATTCATCGTTCAGAGCCTTACAGTAGGTGTCGCACCCATTGGAGGCCTCGGTGGTCGAATCTGAGTCGCCTCCGAAGACGAGTGACGTGGTGGCCCCCGACTGAGAAGTTCCCGACGTAGTGGTCGATACGGATGAAGGCGGAGTCGACGAAGTGGAGTCCGGGACAGTCGAAGTTGTAGGATCGCATATTGACGGACCACAAGGTTGGTCACCACCAAGACAAACTGCGGGATTCTGCCAGTATTTGCAATAGCTAGAGTCGCCGTTCAGCCCTTGGCAGTATGAGTCGCAGGCTGATGAAGAGCCGCCGTGTTGATCACCAACCAAGTCATAAGTTGAAGTGCCAATGATTGGCGACGAGCATGTTGTAACATCACCACATGGCTGGTCTCCATATTGACAAACGGCAGGAGACTGCCAGAACTTGCAGTAACTCTCCGGACCATTCAGCAGCTGGCAATAGTAATCACAAACGTAACCTTCATCGACCACCGGAGATGTCGATGTATCAGCGTCCCCACCAAACAATGGGCCTCCTGCAGTCGTGGTGGTGATGGCAGAGTCGCTGCCCGTAGTAGAGCTAACTGCGGTAGCGACTGTGGTCGTGGCTGAAGTCGGAGCGGCTGTAGTCGTAGGAATAGTAGTCTCCTCGGGTGAAGTCGTAGTAGAGACTGCTTCTGAAGCGAGGCTGGATGTCGTCGTTGATAGATCACAAACAGAAGGTCCGCAAGGCTGATCACCATCAAGACAAACAGCAGGATGCTGCCAGTACTTACAATAACTCGTGACACCGTTCAGGCCCTTGCAATATGCGTCGCAGGCGGAAGACTCACCGGTATGATTGTCACCATCCAAGTCGGCAGTGGTGACTCCTTCTATTGGCGATCTACATACGTTAGCGTCATCACAGGGCTGATCGCCGTAGATGCAAACGGCAGGAGTTTGCCAATGTTTGCAATAGCTAGCCTCACCATTGAGAAGTTTACAATAATGATCGCATGCCGCATTGTCATCAGTTGTAGAGGTAGCGGTAGTTGTCTCCGCATCTCCACCGAAGATAGGCTCGGTGGTCTCCACAATGCAGGTAGATGGATCACATCGCTGATCACCCTTTTGGCATACAGGAGGACTCAACCAGGACTTGCAATAACTATTGTCTCCATTCAGAGACCTGCAGTAGAGGTCACACTCGCTTGACTCGGGAGTCGTTGGATCTGAGTCCCCACCGAAGATGGGAGAAACAGTCGTCGGAGATAAGGAGGTACCAGCGGAAGTAGTAGTGACAACAGCAGTTGTGGTAGTCGGAGCCAATGTCGTGACAAGAGTCGTCGTCGGGCTGGATGAGGCCGAGGCAGTGGACACTGCAGTGGTCGAGACGACTGCGGTCGTATCAGTGGGATCGCACACAGTTGGTCCACATGGTTGATCGCCAGAATGACAAACTGCAGGATTCTGCCAGTGTTTGCAGTAGCTCTCGTCATCGTTCAATCCTTGGCAGTACAGATCGCATGCAGCTGAAGGACCGACGTGCTGATCCCCGTCCAAGTCGAAGGTCGTAAAACCGACGATAGGGGCTTGACAGGTGCTCACGTCATCACAAGGCTGGTCGCCGTACAGGCAGACCGAAGGGGACTGCCAATACTTACAATAACTTGATGGACCATTAAGAAGCATGCAGTATCGATCACATGCTTCGGCATCAACAGGAGAAGGCGTTGGAATAGGGGCAATAGTAGCACCATCGGGAACTGAAGAAGTGTATTTCATATCAGCTCACAGATCGGCTTTACCATCACAAACATCGATGGAGCACGGCTGATCTCCACCTTGGCAGACACGAGGAGATTGCCAGTATTTGCAGTAGCTCGAAGGACCGTTGAGATCTGATAAAAGAGTGGAGTTGGTGTTAAATTTAGATGCCTGGCTTACATTGGCAATAGTAGTCGCATACTTGGCGATTCTCGGGAGTGGTAGAATCTGGTGGTGTAGTTGAAGTTAAGCCTTGAATTCTCCTCCGATCACCAGAGTCCTGTGAGAAGCCCAGTACAGGCAAGACTATAGCAAGGCGGACGAGCATAGGGTGAGTGCTGGCCGGAACAGGCTGAAAACGGAATAGTATGAAAACGACGGACCGGGAATCTTCGTGGCTTAAATTAGGAAGTTCATTTAAGCTCATTAGCGTGTATTACACGATTGCGTCGCAGTCAAGATTCGTTCTCCGAGTATCTTCCCGTTCCAGGCGAGCTCAACGCTGGAATCTTGCCGGTGCGGGACACGTATGAGCTCGCTCCAGTGGGGTCGTTCAATAAATCGATTTCGATGCTCAGAATCAATTCCAGAATCGCCTGTCTACAGAACCGCCTGTCGGCTGTCTTCGCTATAGTCTGCAGATGCATTCTCACTGAGAATGCACTGAGAATATCTCAGTGTGTCTGTGAGGTGGTTCCCATACCAGTGAGAGAACGTCGTTACTCAATACTAACCGACGAAGCAACAATAGTTACACGCCGCGAGTTACTAACGTGTAGCAAGTTATGTGCGCTTCATATATCGGGTCAAGGACAAACACTAGAAACCTGTACTACTCAAACGCGTCGCGGGTTCGACACCGCCATTCGGGAGCGTCTACATGTTACAGAGTATTGAATGACGTTCAGGACTCGAGTAGAACACATTCAAGGGTAGCGACACGTTCAGTGACTTAGGTAACGATTAAAGCTACATGACTCAGTCATATAAACTTTATCGTAGTGGAGCCGTTGCGGATCACCTTATTATGCGAATTCCCGCGTCCCATCCAACACTTGCGGAAATCAGCAACCCATAGGGGCGCTATGGCACTGATGAACTCAACACAGTTAGTGCACTCAGAAGTATCCATGTCACCGTTTTTCGGAATGTGTTCGTCTCGAGGGTATTTATTGTGAATAACACTACAAACACGACACCAACTGGGATTGAATGAAAGACTACGGGTTTGAATCGGTTTACGAATCTGACATGCAAAAAAATGGTCTTAGGTTGGCGAAGAACGAGAAGTGAAGCATCTTCCTCAGATATGCGCATCGCCACCGTAAACAACTAACTTGAACTACCAAACGGTTACCGCAACCCAGGAGGGTTGACAGATGGCGATGCAGGGATATTGGGTGTTGCACTAGGGATGTCAGGCGTGGCGCTAGGGATAACTGGCGTTGCGCTGGGAATAACTGGCGTTGCACTGGGGATAACACGCGGTGTTGAAGTCGTGGGCGAACTGGTAGGGATTACGGATGTAGTTGTCATGGTTTCAGTAGTTGTAGGAGTTGCTGAAGATGGCGTGAAAACAAAGGTTGATGTAGGCTGAGTCGTAGTGGTTGTGAGAGCAGACGCAGTAGTAGTTGTAGAAGTAGTTGTCGTACTTGTTATCGTAGTCGTAGTCGTAGTTGTAGTTGTAGTTGTAGTTGTAGTTGTAGTTGTAGTTGTAGTCGTAGTCGTAGTCGTAGTCGTAGTCGTAGTTGTAGTCGTAGTTGTAGTCGTAGGTTCGCATACAGCTAGACTGCCACAGAACTGATTACCCAAGTGGCATACTGGTGGAGTCCGCCACCACTTGCAATAACTTGCGGGATTATTGAGATCTTGACAGTACCGATCACAGGCATCGGCAGTTTCCTTGGGGGGCGTAGGTCGAGGTGGAATCGTAGCACCAGGTCGAACTGAGGAGGAACGGTTAGCTACATATCATAATGGGACCACAAGACTCCACATTTCGCACGTTACCATCACAAACATCTGCCGAGCAAGGTTGATTCCCTGTCATGCACACTGGGTGGGTCAGCCAATGTTTGCAGTAGCTTGCGGCCCCGTTTTCAACTGAAATGGAGAACCGGAGATCTCAAGTTGAGAGCCGTAATAGACGGACTTCAACCTCACTTTTGCAATAGAGGTTACAACGCTCACGGTCATCCAGGTCAGTAGTCGGTGAAGAGGTTGTAGTCGAAAACGGCTCAGTTACAAAATAGCAAAGGAGCAAATAGCAAAAAAGTGCTAATTAGCTGGAATGTATATTTCCTGCGGCTTTTGCTGTTGTGCTAGTGTGTAAAAATGCTATGGCTGATATACAGAAGAGCAAAGTAGCAAAATTCGCTTCACAAAAACGCAAATTTGCCATTTTGTATAACAGAAACTGCTCGAATGAATATCGTTTGCTTGTTTATATTTCAGAAAATTGCTAGAATATATAAAAGCTGCCGCTATGTGAAGTGCTACTATGTGACAAAATTGAGCAATTTTGCTCAAAGAAGGGGCAACCCGATAAATTGCTCCTTCTACTATTGAGCAAATTGCTACTTTTCAGAGTAGCAATTTGCCGCTTTACGAATGGACAACCCCGCAATGGAGCAAATTTTTGCTGTTCTACAATCGGAAGAAGAAATTGAAATTTCGCACGCGAGATTCTAACCTTGGTGGCCCACCAATGGTGGGTCATTGGTGATTGTGTTGAGCATTGCATTATAGTTTCGAAGTCTCTGAGTGGTGGCTATTTTGCAAAGTTCTTTGGTTCTGTCGATATAGATAAGTATAGTTGCAGCACTGGGAGAATGATGGATGGACTATTGTAGGTGGTAGTAGGTCGTTACTAACGACTCGTTAGTAAAGACTTAGGTTCGTTAAGGGTTCGTTGGATTTTCATATTTTCCACATCATTGCAGTTCGCACATGGTCACAGAACAACGAGGGAGAGGATTTGTGTTTACGTGGTAGTTCGTATTGGGCGGAATCACTCGTACTGAGTGATCCGAGATCACTCATTTGGATCAACGTGGATCACTCATCTGCAGTGTAGTGCTGTATTGCAGGCACCCCAGTGGTGCCCATGCGAGATGTCGTGACTTTCATACACGCATCCTGATCCTTACGTGGCCTATTATGCTCTTCGGTGGTCTGAGCAAATACTGGTCATTGCAGAAAGATGCCCCTCGCGAACATCGAAATTATCGAGGAAAGAGGCAGGCTGGCTTAGCAGTGCTAAGTTAGCACTCCGCATCTACCCGGCGCTGAACAAGTTCTCCCGAGGTACCAGATGTGAGGAGATAGTGCGAAAGTACTCGTCTAACACCAATGTTATTTTATTGGTGGAGGAGTACGAGAGCCACGCGGCAAAAGAATTGCAGCACAAGCGGTCGAAAGAGGACGAGCGTGAGGAATCGAAGAAGTTTCTCCCATCACTGGAGACTAGCGACCATGTACGCACTCGCAGTAAGGTAGGCACCTCAGTGGTGCTCAGCTGTTGTAGTTGCTATAAGTAACTGTCTCGGTGATTGGTAGAGAAAAATTTGCACGTTCCTCAATATGCTTCTTATGCAACCCCTCATAGTAACTCTAGTGGAGCCCGGGAGTGAATATTGTGTGCGAAGGGCTGTAGAGTTCATATCTAGTAATTCTGTCCATGTTGCGTTTCCCCTGTACAATTCTTCTACATCTCTGCACAGTCCATAATAATAGCTCCTTAGAGGCACTCCGATAAGTGCCACAATGTCAAAATTGCCCGTAATACTTACCTAATGCCTACTCAAGGGTTCAACTTGTGGGTATTGTTGAGTCGTCAATACGTACAATCGTACCAAACCATGAGACACAACTGATACGATACAACAAGAGAGAGGATACTCGTAGATGGGACTCAATTTAACTGTTATCTCATCTTATTTAATCGCGACGTGCAAGAGTAATCATGTTTTTGGTATTCAGCATTGATCATAACTCGCGCTGACTTGGGAGTGAATGATATATCTCACTAGAGTGCTATCACGCTTGGACCCGATACTAAGTGACTCGCTTTAAGTGAGACACAAAGTGTGACACCTTTGATAGATAAGATACTTAGTAAGTGCACAGGGCATGAGCATGTTCTGGAGCGTAAGATATAAGGCGTAATACCGTAATCGAACGAGAAACGCTATCCCATAACTATGTTTGCTCGATTGTATATTGCTCGTACGAATAATGCAAAATAACAAGTTTGCTAATAACGCTAACAGAGACGGAGTTTGAGCGAGTGAGCAAAACGCTAGTATATATTCTCGCAGGGCGTAAGTTACAAGAGAGCAAATAGCCGAAACATAAAAGTAGCGCAGCGTTGTCACATACCGGCAACTGCCGATTTGTATATTTCATGCAGGAACATCACACAAGGGCAAACCTTGAAATATGCCAGACCATGTAATTACAACGCAAAACATATCAAACAGCAAATGAGTACAACTTGCCAGAATAACGAAAACGTGCGGGCGAAGCCCACTTGGGCAAAAGTGCCAGCGTGTAAAACATTCCGAGGAAATATACAATGCAGCAAAAAAAGAGCAAAAAAGAGCGACTTGCTGGAAAACACTTTTGGATTTGCTACTTTCAACATTGGGTTGCTAAAACCTATACCAGAAATTGCCCGGTTGTAAATGTGGTTGCTACTTTGTAACTGAGGAAGCAGCACATACAAAAGAGCAAAAAAGTGAGACTGTCAGAAATTATAGCATTCGGCAAATCCGCAATATTAGCAAAAAGTTGCGATTGCCGGATTGTATTACACCGGTCGAAAACTGGAGTCTTCTGAGACCTGCGTCACCAGTGGCCAAGAGGAGCGTGCTGACGGCTAGGGATAGGCGATGAATCATGAATAGATCGGAAGACAATCTGACAGAAACCATGGCCCAGATGGTTCTGAGACCTCCTGCAGGCCAAAGATGGACTGGATTGATACATGGACGGCTCAGTTGGCTATCGTAACCGAAGGCGAGCGAGAGTATCGCGAATCCTTGCAGATGAGTGGAGATTCCATGAGAGATATCAACCTGTGTGTTCACCACTCACACCTCATCAGTGGTTGATACTTAATATAATCATGAGGAGGCTACTCCTGATAGGATGTCACAAATTTCACTTACTGATCATCTTAGCATTCTCATTCACTATTAGCAGGGATCTGTGCGGAATGTTCATGTGACCTGATTGAGATATCCACATTCCACCCTAGAAACTCCATTTGGAATCCAAATTTTGGATATCTTGGCAAACTCTTGTACACTTTCCGCTCTCTCGTCGAACCGACATCCATACAGTGACAGCCCTGTCACGCGCCTGAAATATCACGAAGCAGACTCCCCAAGAGAAAACCGTCTGCCGCTGGACACTCGAATTCATATTGATGTTCTGACAAGCCGACGAAACAGTGTCGATGATAAGCTTGGGTCAGTCGACAGCGAACCAAATAGTCTGAGCGCGTTTGTAAACATATTCCCTGTGTAAGCCAGCCTCACACCATCATGGTTGGGTTGATGTCGATATCTAGGTGATAGATGATAGTTCATTACCCATACGCGTGACAACGATGATACTACTCAATATTCTATAATCATTACTGACTGCAACGCTGAAAAGAATGTATAGTAATCGGTCACTAACACACTCTTGGCATGTGCTCTAGTAGCTAGAGTTTAATGATGCTCAACGTCTATCGACAATCACGAGAACTTTTTCGGTAAACTAGTATTCTCCTGGCGTCTCAGGTCGTTTCAGAATCTCAAACTCAACATGGTGGTTCTGGTCAATGATTCCATGAATCACGAACACTGAGATGAGATATACAAAATGATCTGTGGGGATACATCTAATGGAGTAGAGTTTTTATAGTGTAATACGGTAGCATTTATACGTGCAAAAAATCAGCAACATGCTGAGAGGATATATCGAATACGTTGAATGGAATGCTATCGGAGACGGGAAGGAATATACGTCGCTGTTCTGCTATGTTCAGCAAACAGAGGGGTCACACACCTGATCTCCACTTTGGCAGACTGGAGGATCCAACCAGTACTTGCAGTAACTGGACTCATCGTTCAGAGCCTTACAGTAGGTGTCGCACCCATTAGAGACCTCGGTGCTCGAATCTGAGTCACCTCCGAAGACGAGTGACGTGGTGGCCACCGATTGAGAAGTCCCCGGCGTAGTAGAAGATACGGATGAAGGCGGAGTCGATGAAGTGGAGGCCGAGGCAGTCGAAGTTGTAGGATCGCATATTGACGGACCACAAGGTTGGTCACCGCCAAGACAAACTGCGGGATTCTGCCAGTATTTGCAATAGCTCGAGTCGTCGTTCAGCCCTTGGCAGTATGAGTCGCAGGCCGATGAAGAACCGTCGTGTTGATCACCAACCAAGTCATAAGTTGAAGTGCCAATGATTGGCGACGAGCATGTTGTAACATCACCACATGGCTGGTCTCCATATTGACAAACGGCAGGAGACTGCCAGAACTTGCAGTAACTCTCCGGACCATTCAGCAGCTGGCAATAGCGATCACAAACGTAACCTTCATCGACCGCCGGAGATGTTGATGTATCAGCGTCCCCACCAAACAGAGGGTCCCCTGGAGTTGTAGAAATGGTGGCAGAGTCGCTGCCCGTAGTAGAGCTAACTGTGGTAGCGACTGTGGTCGTGGCTGAAGTCAGAACTGTTGTAGTCGTGGGAGTAGTCGCTTCGGTTGAAGTCGTAGTAGAGACTGGCTCTGAAGTGAGGCTGGAAGTCGTCGATGAGGGATCACAAACAGAGGGTCCGCAAGGCTGATCACCATCAAGACAAACGGCAGGATGCTGCCAGTACTTACAGTAACTTGTGACACCGTTCAGGCCCTTGCAATATGCGTCACAGGCGGAAGATTCACCGGTATGATTGTCACCATCCAAGTCGGCAGTGGTGATGCCTTCTATTGGTGATCTACATATGTTGGCGTCATCACAGGGCTGATCGCCATAGAGGCAAACGGCAGGAGTTTGCCATTGCTTGCAATAGCTAGCCTCACCATTGAGAAGTTTACAATAATGATCGCACGCGGCATTGTCATCCGTTGTAGAGGTAGCGGTAGTTGTCTCCGCATCTCCACCAAAGATTGGCTCGGGGGTCTCCACAATGCAGGTAGATGGATCACATCGCTGATCACCCTTATGGCATACAGGAGGACTCAGCCAGGACTTGCAATAACTATCGTCTCCGTTCAGAGACCTGCAGTAGAGGTCACACTCGCTTGACTCGGGAGTCGTTGGATCCGAGTCCCCACCAAAGATGGCAGAAACAGTCGTCGGAGATACGGAGGTACCAGCGGAAGTAGTAGTGACAACAGCAGTTGTAGTAGTCGGAGCCAGTGTCGTGACAAGAGTCGTCGTCGGGCTGGATGAGGCCGGGGCAGTGGACACTGCAGTGGTCGAGACGACTGCGGTCGTATCAATGGGATCGCATACAGTTGGTCCACATGGTTGGTCGCCAGAATGACAAACTGCAGGATTCTGCCAGTGTTTGCAGTAGCTCTCGTCATCGTTCAACCCTTGGCAGTACAGATCGCATGCAGCTGAAGGACCGACGTGCTGATCTCCGTCCAAGTCGAAGGTCGTAAAACCGACGATAGGGGCTTGACAGGTGCTCACGTCATCACAAGGCTGGTCGCCGTACAGGCAGACCGAAGGGGACTGCCAATACTTACAATAACTTGATGGACCATTGAGAAGCATACAGTATTGATCACATGCTTCGGCATCAACAGGAGAAGGCGTTGGAATAGGGGCAATAGTAGCACCATCGGGAACTGAAACAATGCATTCCATACCAGCTCACAGATCGGCCCTACCATCACAAACATCGATGGAGCACGGCTGATCTCCACCTTGGCAGACACGAGGAGATTGCCAGTATTTGCAGTAGCTCGAAGGACCATTGAGATCTGACAGAACAGCGATGTACAAATCAATCGATCGGAACCAAAGTGGCCTCACATTGGCAGTAGTAGTCGCATACTTGGCGATTTTCAGGGGTAGTGCTGGAAATAGGCGGGGTACTGGAGGGTAAGGTCTGTAGTCTCCTCAGGTCACTGGAGCCCTGCGAAATACTAGTCACGAACAAGACTGCAGCGACGCGAAGAACCATGATGTGGAACATGAGTTTGGAAAGCTGCAAGAATCCAGGCTACGATAGATCGACCTTCATATATGGAAAGACAAGGAGTCCACATGTATCCGATAATCGACTTTCGCTGTCAAGATACGCTCTGTGCATATCTTCCCGTTATGGGCGAGCTAAATGTGGCACTCTTTCGACTGCGGAAGTGCCACGAATCGATCACGATCACAGAGCC
This sequence comes from Perkinsus marinus ATCC 50983, assembly GCF_000006405.1. Taxonomy (NCBI): domain Eukaryota; phylum Perkinsozoa; order Perkinsida; family Perkinsidae; genus Perkinsus; species Perkinsus marinus. The sequence continues at coordinate 26,767 of NW_003201482.1, read as the reverse complement.
CAAAGGCCTCCTATAAAGCGCTTGTAGGCGAATTCTACGAACTTCTCGTAGCTCATCTCTAAGACACTTCGGTCAACTATCCCAGGCGCCTTAGTAGTCACCTAGGTGGTCGAGATATCTGGTAATTATGAACCAGTCTCGTACTCACAAATACATACATACACTGGTTTTAAGGATATTCTGATTGATTTTACTGTTGGGATTCTAGCATATTGCTATAAGCGTGTGAACCGCAGCAATCTCATCGGATATCGGTTACGGATTTGTCACGAGTATATTGTCCGCGATACTTCAAGACGGTGATTGTCGAACCGTCGATCAGATTCCCTCAATAACTTCCGTAATCTACTCCTCTATAAAAATCGATTTTACTTCGTGAGATCGACCAAATGTGGTTAATGAGCGCATCTAAAGCTCTATTCAATCTCATGCGTGAGAGCTCAAGGAATTATTTGAAATGTGGGTGTTATATCCCGCACCATATTACGACAGGATTCACAGAGGTCGCAACGCATGGCGTTTGCTGTTTTACCAATGTGCCACGAAAATCAGCAAGGATTCACCAGGCGTGAGAATTTTGACGCTCAATTACCGAGAGCTCACTTTATATACGCGGAGCAACGACTTTTTACGCTCTTTTATCCTAGATGACTCCACACTCAACAAAGTATCATGCGGAATCGATGCATATGGATGTCCGGATCGATTTACGATCTAGTCAATTAGAAAGACGCTCAAAGAGTAGATGAAAAAGAGATGGAGGTCCATTTCCGGATATACGTATGGTCATCCTGAGCAAGCATTACACAATCAACGCAGTCCAGGAGGGTTAACAGGTGGCGCTGCCGGAATATCAGGTCTGACGCTAGGAATCACCGGCGTTGCCTTAGGAATTGGCGACGGTGGGCCGGGATTCACAGGCGGTCCTCTGGGAACCACCGGAGTTGCTCTGGGAATAACCCGCAGGGTCGTAGAACTCGGTGGGAAACTGGTTGAAGCCACTGATGTTGCGGTCGTAACAGGCGGCGACGTTGTAGTAGTCACAGGCGTCTGAGTAGTTGAAGGGCCCATAGGAGTTGTTGAGGGGATGGGAGGAGTTGTAGATGCTATTGCACTAGTCGGAGCCATTGAGGTTGCAGTAGGGGTTGTTGAAACTATCGTAGTAGTCGTTGAACCGAAGGCAGTACTCGTACCATCGGGAACTGAGGAAGATATAAAATACACGACAGTACTGCGCACATGGAGTTCACCTTCGCAAACGTCAACCGAGCACGGTTGGTTCCCTACTTGGCAAACAGGAGGAGACTGCCAGTACTTGCAATAGCTCGATGGGCCGTTGAGATCTTGAGAAACCAAGTGGATCCAAACTTCTCAAGACAGAAGCTGCCTCACTCTGACAGTAATAATCGCATACTTGGCGATTCTCGGGCGTTGTGGATGGCGGGGTAGAAGAGGATGCGCTTTGAGCCCTCCTCATACGACTAGAGCCATGAGAAAACAAACATATGGATAAGATAAAGGCGACGCATGGGAGTACCATAATGAAGGTAAGGTGAATCAAGCTGAAGAAATAAGGTGAGTTCTCACAGCGTTGATGTCAGTCCATAACTCACGACACTGACAGCATCTAGCAACCAAGAGGTCCCGCCTGGAAACAGTGAATCCTGGGAAAGGTGAAGGGCGAGTGAATCCGTTGAAGGGACTTTTTCTCCCACTAAAGCGGGTGAAAGCCTGACGATAGTGAACAACAAACTCGCCCGCACCAGTATCCTTAATATCAGTAATTTTTCTACCACTCCTTCCCGAACCAATTCAACTTTCAATGATCCGTCTCCGATTTAATGTTTGAGTAGTCAGCTTGCTCGAGCAACCGCAGCGCTACGGACCACTGAGGGTCGGAGCACATATTATACAGATTGTCATCTTTTTCAGGCCTGGTTCTTCGTTGCGTGTCTTGAAGCGACTTTTCAAAAGTAGGAGCAACACGAACGGTCTAGTAATAGCTTTCGAGTTTCACTATGCCATGGTTGTGGATAGGAAGTAGCACTTCCGAAGTACTGAATGGTGCTCTTTCTTCGGGCTTCGGGATTCGGAAATCCGTGTTTTGATCAAATATTTTGTCTTCTGTTCCACTGTTCCATAATGGATCTTCCAAAACGAGGGAGTGAGTTCTCAATCCGTAACCAACTAGCTGAGATACGCGATTGCCATAAGCAAAGCGTTTGAGTCCAAAGTAGTGACTATAGAAGAAGTATGGGAACCTTGTTGATGAACAATTCTGGCAGTACCACAAGGATAAACAGCAATGCATGAGGAAACAGATCCTAATGCCTGTTCCTCTTGAGCATGAACAAATACAACCTCTATACTGAGCTCCTGGATAGCATTGTATTACAGCTCGTGGACCCGGAGTAACTGCTAAGGAGGCGTGCCAGCTGAGTTAGGCAAGCTTACTGGTTTGAGCTGGTCTGGTTGAACCGCGTCTCAATTACAAAATTACCATGATGATCACACGATTTGTACCTTGAACAGTCGGTAACTAACTACAACGCCTAACCACTACACCAACCGGTCGATTACAACACATATGACGTAAGGGGATCTCGGCATGAACTTCTGTTGGCGCGCACTCGTGGCGCGCGCTAGCTCCTTCACCGTTATCAGGGTTCGCGGGAAATTTATTCCGGTTCACCATTTCCAGGATTCACTGTTTTCACGGACAACCCAACCAAGATACACTCCACAAATATCTTGCCGTGCCGGGCGGGCTAATCAGTAAAATCTTCCGGCTGCGAATCCCCAAAACAATTATAGCAAGAAAATCAATTATACCGATTGTACAGGATTCAGAGTCCTGTGTATTCCACTTCTACACCCAATGACCCATCACACGATCCTCGTCTTGAGCCTCCAATGTCTTGTCGTGGTGATCAATTCTTTCTCCACATATTTACGTCTGTTTTCACACCCTCTTCAAAAATCGTCAGAAAAGGCTCGTCTCATTCGAACGTAAACTCCCGAATTCCCCAACTTGGAGACTCCAAGCATCGACGTTTCCTCCATTACTCCTGCAACAGCCAATTGTTTCTTCAATTCTATCAATTGTCTAGTCTCGGCTAAGAGGCGCACTCGAACGCCGTGGAGCGACTTTCCCTGGTAATGAACACAAGGAGCCTGCCTTTTGAGAGGATGCATGTGAATACGTGTCGCTAAGCAAACCATGGGCGAGAACTACTCAGTATTACTATGATGAATCGTGAATGAAGATGAGGTACCCACCTAAAGATATACGAATGAGGCGGTCCACACACCTCAAATTTAGACTCGCCAAATTAACGAAGTCTAGCAGCCTCGCAATCACATAACTGGTTCCCTCCTTGGCAGACAGGAGGAGACAACCAGTACTTGCAATACGAGGATGAATCATCATTGATCAAAATACAGTTGCGATCACAAACAGCATCCGGTCCTGTCATCGGAGACCAGATGGTAGGCACTTCGCCAGTTGATGACGCAACACTAGCACCCGTTGTCATGGCAATCGTCGAAGTCTGAGGGCCACTTGTCGAGGTAATACTTTGACCAGCATCAGATGTGGTCGATACCCCCGCGGTGGCAGTGGTCGTTTCCTCAACAGTGGTAGAATCGGCATCTCCTCCGAACAGGATGCCCTCAGTCGTTGTTGCCGGATTCGATATCGATGTAGTTGATACAGCGCAATCGGCTGCAGTGCAAGGTTGGTTACCAAGTTGGCATACGGGAGGACTGAGCCAAGACTTGCAGTAGCTCCCCACACCGTTGAGTAAGAAACAGTAAGAGTCGCACTCGCCAGCTTGAGTGGTAACATCTCCATCGCTCCCAAAGATGGGCCCCGAGAGTGTTGTAGTAGGAATCGTCGTCGTCAGAGCCACAGGCGTGGCCGTTGGAACGATCGGCGTGGTAGTTGGAGCCACAGGCGTGGTAGTAGGAGCCACAGGCGTGGTAGTAGGAGCCACTGGCGTTGTAGTAGGAACGATCGGTGTTGTAGTAGGAACGATCGGTGTTGTAGTAGGAGCCACAGCCGTTGTAGTAGGAACGATCGGTGTTGTAGTAGGAGCCACAGGCGTGGTAGTAGGAACAATCGGTGTAGTAGTAGGAGCCACAGGCGTAGTGGTAGGAGCCACAGGGGTGGTAGTAGAAACGATCGGTGTTGTAGTAGGAGACACAGGCGTTGTAGTAGAAACGATCGGCGTGGTAGTAGGAACGATCGGCGTGGTAGTAGGAACGATCGGTGTTGTAGTAGGAGCCACAGGCGTTGTAGTAGGAGCCACAGGCGTTGTAGTAGGAACGATCGGTGTAGTAGTTGGAGCCACAGGCGTAGTAGTAGGAGCCACAGGCGTAGTAGTAGGAGCCACAGGCGTGGTAGTAGGAGCCACAGGCGTACTAGTGGGAACAATCGGTGTAGTAGTAGGAGCCACAGGCGTGGTAGTAGGAACGATCGGTGTTGTAGTAGGAGCCACAGGCGTACTAGTGGGAACAATCGGTGTAGTAGTAGGAGCCACAGGCGTAGTAGTAGGAGCCGCAGACGTTGTGGTAGGAGCCACAGGCGTGGTAGTAGGAGCCACAGGCGTAGTAGTAGGAACGATCGGCGTGGTAGTAGGAACGATCGGTGTTGTGGTAGGAGCCACAGGCGTGGTAGTAGGAGCCACAGGCGTGGTAGTAGGAGCTACACGCGTTGTAGTAGGAACGATCGGCGTGGTAGTAGGAACGATCGGTGTTGTAGTAGGAACGATCGGTGTTGTAGTAGGAGCCACAGGCGTGGTAGTAGGAACGATCGGTGTTGTAGTAGGAGCCACAGGCGTGGTAGTAGGAACGATCGGTGTTGTAGTAGGAGCCACAGGCGTGGTAGTAGGAACGATCGGTGTTGTAGTAGGAGCCACAGGCGTTGTAGTAGGAACGATCGGTGTTGTAGTAGGAGCCACAGGCGTTGTAGTAGGAACGATCGGTGTTGTAGTAGGAGCCACAGGCGTTGTAGTAGGAACGATCGGTGTTGTAGTAGGAGCCACAGGCGTGGTAGTAGGAACGATCGGAGTGCTTGTCGTGAAGCCGGTCGAAGAAGTGATCGAGGACGTTGATGATGTAGTCGGAGCGGTCGGATCACACGTAGTCACATCACCACAGAACTGGTCACCGAATTGACAAACAGCAGGCGACTGCCACCATTTACAGTAACTCGCAGGGCCATTCAAGCTTTGACAATAACGGTCGCAGGTTTCCGAGTCAGTCGACGGTGGTGTGGACAAGGACGGTACAGTAGCTTCAGGTGGAACTGAGAGAAACATTCAGGACAGTAGAATGCAGCAATGGTCCTACCATCACACACGTCAGGCGAGCAAGGCTGATCCCCCGCCTGGCAGACTGGAGGAGATAACCAATACTTGCAATAGCTCGGCGACCCGTTCTGAACTACAGACGAGGAACATCAGAAAGCAGTGAGTCTCCAAAGAGCAACCTTACTTTGGCAGTAAAGATCACAACGCTGTCGAGCTCCAGGACTGTAGGTGGGAGCGTCAGTGGTAGAGACTTGAAGGCGTCTTAGTTTAGCCGCGCCGGGGACCGCGAAGAGCAAGCAGCCAATGAAGGAGAGATGGAGAGTCATCGGGACCGAGAAAACACAGATGCTCACCTGAGATAATCTCATAATATGGAATATATATCTATTCTCGAATAGCGTTTGCTCCGTCATAAACCGAGACAACGTTCACTGTGAACTTTATCAACTTATGAGCATGTACCGCATCTGAGACGGGCGAGCGAGAGCAATCGGCATCTTTGCGGATGAGTAAAGATACCATGTGAGAAACTAATCGTGTCTTACCGTATTTTCTCTTGCCTGTGCGGACTGCGCCCTCTGT
>NW_003201482.1:18952-20773 GCF_000006405.1 Perkinsus marinus ATCC 50983 | reverse complement strand
GTAGCAGCCACAGACGTGGTAGTAGGAGCCACAGGCGTGGTAGTAGGAACGATCGGTGTTGTAGTAGGAGCCACAGGCGTTGTAGTAGGAACGATCGGTGTTGTAGTAGGAGCCACAGGCGTTGTAGTAGGAACGATCGGTGTAGTAGTAAGAGCCACAGGCGTTGTAGTAGGAACGATTGGTGTTGTAGTAGGAGCCACAGGCGTGGTAGTAGGAACAATCGGTGTTGTAGTAGGAGCCACAGGCGTGGTAGTAGGAACAATCGGTGTTGTAGTAGGAGCCACAGGCGTGGTAGTAGGAGCCACAGGCGTTGTAGTAGGAACGATCGGTGTAGTAGTAGGAGCCACAGGCGTGGTAGTAGGAACGATCGGTGTTGTAGTAGGAGCCACAGGCGTGGTAGTAGGAGCGATCGGTGTTGTAGTAGGAGCCACAGGCGTGGTAGTAGGAGCTACAGGCGTGGTAGTAGGAGCCACAGGCGTTGTAGAAGGAACGATCGGTGTTGTAGTAGGAGCCACAGGTGTGGTAGTAGGAGCCACAGGTGTGGTAGTAGGAGCCACAGGCGTGGTAGTAGGAACGATCGGTGTTGTAGTAGGAGCCTCAGGCGTGGTAGTAGGAGCCACAGGCGTTGTAGAAGGAACGATCGGTGTTGTAGTAGGAACAATCGGTGTAGTAGTAGGAGCCACAGGCGTGGTAGTAGGAACAATCGGTGTTGTAGTAGGAGCCACAGGTGTGGTAGTAGGAGCCACAGGCGTTGTAGAAGGAACGATCGGTGTTGTAGTAGGAGCCACAGGCGTGGTAGTAGGAACAATCGGTGTTGTAGTAGGAGCCACAGGTGTGGTAGTGGGAGCCACAGGCGTGGTAGTAGGAACAATCGGTGTTGTAGTAGGAGCTGCAGGCGTGGTAGTAGGAGCCACAGGCGTTGTAGAAGGAACGATCGGTGTTGTAGTAGGAGCCACAGGCGTGGTAGTAGGAACCATCGGTGTTGTAGTAGGAGCCACAGGTGTGGTAGTAGGAGCCACAGGCGTGGTAGTAGGAACAATCGGTGTTGCAGTAGGAGCCACAGGTGTTGTAGTAGGAGCCACAGGCGTGGTAGTAGGAACGATCGGAGTGCTTGTCGTGAAGCCGGTCGAAGAAGTGATCGAGGACGTCGATGATGTAGTTGGAGCGGTCGGATCGCACGTAGTTACATCACCACAGAACTGGTCACCGAATTGACAAACAGCAGGCGACTGCCACCATTTACAGTAACTCGCAGGGCCATTCAAACTTTGACAATAACGATCGCAGGTTTCCGAGTCAGTCGACGGTGGTGTGGACAAGGACGGTACAGTAGCTTCAGGTGGAACTGAGAGAAACATTCAGGACACTAGAATGCAGCAATGGTCCTACCATCACACACGTCAGGCGAGCAAGGCTGATCCCCCGCCTGGCAGACTGGAGGAGATAACCAATACTTGCAATAGCTCGGCGACCCGTTCTGAACTAACGGACGAGGAACATCAGAAAGCAGTGAGTCTCCAAAGAGCAACCTTACTTTGACAGTAAAGATCACAACGCTGTCGAGCTTCAGGACTGTAGGTGGGAGCGTCAGTGGTAGAGACTTGAAGGCGTCTTAGTTTAGCCGCACCGGGGACCGCGAAGAGCAAGCAGCCAATGAAGGAGAGATGGAGAGTCATCGGGACCGAGAAAACACAGATGCTTACCTGAGACTATCACATAATGTGAAATACATACATATTTTCGGAAAGCATTTTGTCCATCATTAACCGTATCAGCATTCACTGTGAACCTAATCAACTTATGGTCATGTACCGCATCTAA
>NW_003201482.1:17621-18852 GCF_000006405.1 Perkinsus marinus ATCC 50983 | reverse complement strand
AGGAGCCACAGGCGTGCTAGTAGGAACAATCGGTGTAGTAGTAGGAGCCACAGGCGTAGTAGTAGGAGCCGCAGACGTTGTAGTAGGAACGATCGGTGTAGTAGTAGGAGCCACAGGCGTGGTAGTAGGAGCCACAGGCGTGGTAGTAGGAACAATCGGTGTAGTAGTAAGAGCCACAGGCGTGGTAGTAGGAACGATCGGTGTTGTAGTAGGAGCCACAGGCGTGGTAGTAGGAACGATCGGTGTTGTAGTAGGAGCCACAGGCGTTGTAGTAGGAACAATCGGTGTAGTAGTAGGAGCCACAGGCGTGGTAGTAGTAACGATCGGTGTTGTAGTAGGAGCCACAGGCGTGGTAGTAGGAACAATCGGTGTAGTAGTAGGAGCCACAGGCGTGGTAGTAGGAACAATCGGTGTTGTAGTAGGAGCCACAGGTGTGGTAGTAGGAGCCACAGGTGTGGTAGTAGGAGCCACAGGCGTTGTAGTAGGAACGATCGGAGTGTTTGTCGTGAAGCCCGTCGAAGAAGTGATCGAGGACGTTGATGATGTAGTCGGAGCGGTCGGATCGCACGTAGTTACATCACCACAGAACTGGTCACCGAGCTGACAAACAGCAGGCGACTGCCACCATTTACAGTAACTCGCAGGGCCATTCAAACTTTGACAATAACGATCGCAGGTTTCCGAGTCAGTCGACGGTCGTGTGGACAAGGGCGGTACAGTAGCTTCAGGTGGAACTGAGAGAAGCATTCAGGACACTAGAATGCAGCTATGGTCCTACCGTCACATACGTCAGGCGAGCACGGCTGATCCCCCGCCTGGCAGACTGGAGGAGATAACCAATACTTGCAATAGCTCGGCGACCCGTTCTGAACTACAGACGAGGAACATCATAAAGCAGTGAGTCTCCAAAGAGCAACCTTACTTTGACAGTAAAGATCACAACGCTGCCGAGCTTCAGGACTGTAGGTGGGAGCGTCAGTGGTAGAGACTTGAAGGCGTCTTAGTTTAGCCGCGCCGGGGACCGCGAAGAGCAAGCAGCCAATGAAGGAGAGATGGAGAGTCATCGGGACCGAGAAAACACAGATGCTCACCTGAGATAATCTCTTAATATGGAACATATATCTATTCTCGAAATACGTTTGCTCCGTCATAAACCGAGACAACGTTCACTGTGAACTTTATCAACTTATGAGCATGTACCGCATCTGAGACGGGCGAGCGAGAGCAATCG
>NW_003201482.1:13042-17521 GCF_000006405.1 Perkinsus marinus ATCC 50983 | reverse complement strand
AGCCACAGGTGTGGTAGTAGGAGCCACAGGTGTGGTAGTAGGAGCCACAGGCGTGGTAGTAGGAACAATCGGTGTTGCAGTAGGAGCCACAGGTGTTGTAGTAGGAGCCACAGGCGTGGTAGTAGGAACGATCGGAGTGCTTGTCGTGAAGCCGGTCGAAGAAGTGATCGAGGACGTCGATGATGTAGTTGGAGCGGTCGGATCGCACGTAGTTACATCACCACAGAACTGGTCACCGAATTGACAAACAGCAGGCGACTGCCACCATTTACAGTAACTCGCAGGGCCATTCAAACTTTGACAATAACGATCGCAGGTTTCCGAGTCAGTCGACGGTGGTGTGGACAAGGACGGTACAGTAGCTTCAGGTGGAACTGAGAGAAACATTCAGGACACTAGAATGCAGCAATGGTCCTACCATCACACACGTCAGGCGAGCAAGGCTGATCCCCCGCCTGGCAGACTGGAGGAGATAACCAATACTTGCAATAGCTCGGCGACCCGTTCTGAACTAACGGACGAGGAACATCAGAAAGCAGTGAGTCTCCAAAGAGCAACCTTACTTTGACAGTAAAGATCACAACGCTGTCGAGCTTCAGGACTGTAGGTGGGAGCGTCAGTGGTAGAGACTTGAAGGCGTCTTAGTTTAGCCGCACCGGGGACCGCGAAGAGCAAGCAGCCAATGAAGGAGAGATGGAGAGTCATCGGGACCGAGAAAACACAGATGCTTACCTGAGACTATCACATAATGTGAAATACATACATATTTTCGGAAAGCATTTTGTCCATCATTAACCGTATCAGCATTCACTGTGAACCTAATCAACTTATGGTCATGTACCGCATCTAAGATGGGCGAGCGAGAGTATTCCGAATCTTTGCGGGTGAGTAAAGATACCATGTGAGAATCTGATCGTATCTTACCCTATTTTCTCTTCCCTGTGCGGAATTCGCCCTCGGTCCTTCGGGCAAGTTTCCCTTCAATCAATGCTTGGCAATTACCGATGCCATTCTGACTATGGGACCACCTTCACCAATGGACGTCCACTCCTCAGAAATGTATATCCTGTGATTCTTCCACCACATGTGCTGCCCTAGCCGAAAATTTCCGCATCGTAAATCTCCACTACTTCCAGTTTTTTAACACGAACAATTTCAGTGGAGTTATTCTCTTCATTTCCTTGCTCGATTCACTGCGTTAGCTCACTGGTACGCATAGCTTCACCTGCTTCCCATATCCAGAAAACTGACCACGCAAAAATAATGCTATTTAGAAATGATATTCAACACAGGAGTATCTCAGTCTTCACAACTGTCCACGATTTGATAGGAACTGGTATGCACATTGCTTGATCAATGGGAAACCTGAAAGGAATGCCCACTATTAATACAGAATATGTTCCGAAGCTTCTCGAACTCGATAAGGAAACCTTCTATTAAAGATTAATACTCATTTCATTCGACTTACGATGTTAACTAGGTCACTCTGTAGAGTTTCACCCCTGACATGAAAAACAATAGAAAATGGCAACATATACGTGTTACGATTTACACAGAGCATTACGCCACTTCACGTTAAACGGATGAAACTCCAGCGAATGAGAGTCACCTCACTTTGTCTCACCCGTCAAACTCAAAGCTACTGTGGGAATATATGCACATAATCAACTATGAATATGAAAATTTCGACGAATTTTTAGGAAATTCTCGTTGGTTTTTTGTACACTTTTACCCAAAATCGTGCGTACTTGCGAGTTCACTTGAGGGGACCAAACACTTATTTCCGCTCCGCTCAAAGGACTTTATTGTCAATCGAAACTGATGAGCTATGTCGTCGGTTGAATTGCTGAAATTCACCCATTTCTATGTCGTCTTCGCCCTTGGGCGTAATACTCGCTGAGACCGCCTAAAACAGATTCCAAACGATTGAAGGTTATTCAATAAAGTTTATTATTGTTTATCAATTGTTTAATGGAGTTTCACCCGTTTAACGCGAAGTGGCGTAATACGTGAAATGAACGTGAAAAACGTGATATTCGCGATGTGAAGTGAATTGAAAACACTTCGCGAATTACACCAGACAAATCACCACATTTTACGTAAAACGCTTCCGGCATTTCGCGATAAACGCGAAGAACTCCGAGTAGTCGGCGTTTTACAGCATTTATTTCACAAGGGAGATTGTGAGCTTCGCGAAATTTTGTATCGAGAAAAACGCGATTTGGAGACGTGAAAAAAGGAATATAAAATGAATTTCACTTCCCGATGTGGATTTCGCGTGAAAAAACGCGTTTTCGCGAAATTCACATGAAGTAAATCGCGACATGCACCGACTAGGGTGAAGAGACCAGTAAAAACACGTATTACACTTCACCTTCATTTTTCGCGAAATAACGCGTGGATGATCATGATCATCATCCCGTCAACAGCCACGAGTAGCAACCAGCCTTGCGGACCCCTCTGTGAGAGGGGTCCGATTCGGAACCCGATGAACGGCTCAGCAGCATAACCTACTTAACTAATCATCCTAGTAATCGGATATCCCGATTCGGATATCCTTGTCGGTGCGGGGATACCTATTGGATATCCTTGTCGGTGCGGGGATACCTATTGGATATCCTTGTCGGTGCGGGGATACCTATTGGATATCCTTGTCGGTGCGGGGATACCTATTGGACTTCTACACGACCCATTCATCCCGCAAGGCACTGCTGGATTGGAGAGTACTGGTGCGGACGGTCCGTTCAGGAATGTCATTGGCCACATCGACGTATTTCCTATAATAAAACGACTCCTAACCCGTGATCAGAGCTTCTATTACAACCCGAAGTACAAGTCCCACTGTATCAAGGTACAAGCCGTGGTGGATATTCGTGGACGAATCGTTCATATTAGCTTACCATGGATCGGCACTCGTCACGATCTCTATATCTACAAGGAGACTATCCGCAATAGGGCTCTGCGTATGCCAGCCGGAAGACGTTTATTGGTTGATCTTGGGTACGCATTCGCTCAGAATCGTGCACTGCGGCTCATAACTCCGCATAAGCGGTATGCACGTCGGGTTCTAAGTGCCGAGGAGGATCTGTTCAACCGCCACCACGCTTCGGTGCGTAGTATCGTCGAACGCGCATTTGGATTTCTGAAGCGGTTCGATATTTGTACACCCGCTGTCGCTCACATATGATGAGGCAAAACGGGTTGCCTTCCAGGGTGGTATGCGCCTGTCGTATTTTGATAAATTTTGATTTTCTGTACCATCAACTAACTGGGATAGGGGTGGCAAATTAGAAACAGGTTTCCCTAGGATATTTGAAGTGCTGATTTATAGCCGGTGCAAGGTTTGAGACTGTAGGCATAATGACCGCAAATATGCATATTTCGCGCAAAACGCGTAAAACGCGAAATAATTTCGCGTTTTGCATATCACATGAAAAACACCTCACGTGTTTTACGCGAAATTCACTGCTCACATGCGTTTTTCGCGAAGTGAAATGTAAAATGTGTTTTTCACTAGTGTTTTTCACATCACGGATGAAACTCCAATACAAATTAGATTATTAATATTTTTTCCTGAGCAGCACTCCTTTTCACTAGGCGGATAGCCAGTATAGGAGTATGGCCGCGAACTCAGCAGCTCCGAAATGAGCGGCTAAGCCCAGGTATATGCTCTGAAGCGAATTCACATAGATGGTATATGTATAGAGTCGGCCGGAATCATTAATTATATTTAATATTATTCAATATATTAAATTATCCATTAAATATCAATGAAGGTTGTTGTAATATCTAATACTGATCTTATATCATATTGGAGTTTCACTCTAGTGATATGAAAAAAAAACACTAGTGAAAAACATATTTCACGACTACTGCATATCACCGCGAATATCGCGTTTTTCACCGAGTTTTACGCCACTTCACGTAAAACGGGTTGTTGTAAAACTCCCACTATATTGAATTATATCAACAACATATTGATACCGGTTATTAGGATTATCCTATATCGATTGCATAAGTATGTTAGTACAAAAATGGAGTTTCACAACCCGTTTTACGTGAAATGGCGTAATACTCTGTGAAAAACGCGCAGTAGTAATGCAGTAGTAATCGCAAAATATATTTTTCATATCACTAGGGTGAAACTCCATTATACATGTTTACACATAAATTCGAGTAGAAGTGTACAGAAACCAATGAAAATTACCGAAAATTCCCCAAAATTTTCATTTTCTCACCAACACATGTAGTAAACTATGTGAATAATCCTACTTTCCCATATGTGACGGATTCATTTTCCGGTTCCATTTCGCAGGGCGATGCTGTTGCCTCTCGAGAACTTGCTACCTACACCAACCTTTCAAATCTACAGCAGCAGTAGCGCAGATGGTCACCTCATCACCACTCGCTAATTTAATAAAGAGTTTATAGCCCTGATACGATGCATAGAATGCGAGTCCAGCCCAGACGACTAGTAAA
>NW_003201482.1:7491-12942 GCF_000006405.1 Perkinsus marinus ATCC 50983 | reverse complement strand
AGTCGTGAAATGTGTTTTTCACTACTGTTTTACATATCACTAGGGTGAAACTCCAGTGCGTAGAAACTTACATGCATCCGTTCGTAAATGTAGCCACCAACACATATATCAAAAGTGCCGTTGCATGCGATGCGTGAATCAGCATCAGCAAACAGAATAAACTCATCAGCGTTGGAGACCTTCGAGGCATACTACATTTCCACAACTACTAGAAGCAACAACTACGCTTTTTTCGCGCCCCAGTAGCCAAACGCAGGAATCACCGCTACAAAGGCTATGCCAACGAGAGTTTGCATTAATGGCTGACCTGATAGAAATCATGAGTACGACATATATATATGAGAAATGTCTACAATGTTGGAGTAGGAATATATGTACTCGCTTTCCTCACTAATTATAGGAGTTTATATACGAATTCAGGTAGAAGTGCCCAAAAATTTTCCTCAAATTTTCCATAAAATTTTCCCCCCATCACTACATGTCTTACCATCAGCTAGAAGCAGAGCTGTTCGAGCGATCAAAGTGACGAAGATAAGAAATGTCGCGCGAATGACCTTCCGAGCTCTCAGTGTGACCTACCATAATTATCTACTAAAATCTCGCTAATCGACCACCTCCAAAATCTCATAAAAACTCGTTTTACGTAAAGTGGTGTAATACTCTGTGAAAAACGCGGTGATATTCGCGGTGATATGCAGCAGTACTCGTGAAATATATTTTTCACTAGTGTTTTCATATCACTAGGGTGAAACGTCATCGATCATTTCAAAAAATAATACTCTTGAAAACTCATCGCGTCCCTCATAAGAAATCCGCCTTATGCATCGATCGCAATAGTATTAAAATATACGTTGAGTTCCCTCAACTGATATTAGAACTCTCCTCACAACATTATAAAAACTCGCGCATGATTTATGGTACAAAAACCAACGAAAATTTCCCAAATTTTTTCTCAAAATTTTCATATTGTTATCACCAACACACGTAGTTGATCATGTGCATATTCCTCCCCCCCACACTGATCGTTTAAGCTCCACTAAATATTTTAGCTCAGCCACCAACAAGTAATATATGTCACACAGCCACGTCAGAGGTCATTTTCTGATGGAAATTTTTGCAATAAATTACTCCCTAGTGAGCTAATGCAGTCTCCTCCTGCTCCTCCAGCCTTTATCACCTCCGGATCAGTGATAACCAAATCCAATACATGATAGTAATTCCCAGCATTCGTTCGCCAAACACGTGACGCTCCATCTTCATCTGCATTATTATTAGCATTCATATTGAGAAATAAACAACTGGAGACTTGGCAAATCCACTAGAAAATGTGGTAAAACACCATTTTACTACTATTAACGAGTGATCTCCTGATTCTTCACACAGAAAATCTGTCGCATATTGCTACCATAATTTCCAGGCTAAAACTGGTCCCTAGGAAAATTCTGTCAGGGATAATAAAATCAATTTTTCTCAAAAAAATCTTTAGTAATCCACTAGTAATAGTTATTCACCGAAAAATGCGACCGAACGTCAACAAGTGAATCTCCAAAAAATCTCACACGAAGGAATCGCTTTTCCTAGTCTGAGACCGTTCCCGATAAAATTTTTTTCGGGTGCATAAATTTATTTTTTCTCATAAAAAATCAACTATCACTCGGCAACGAAATTTGTTGAACCACGAATGCCAATAACACTGATATTCACATTGGTTAACAATACTATGAAGAATAATGAAACCAATCTACGGCATATCACTGTATTTTAAAAATGGTAAATCTGATAAAGAATATTCATTTGTACGATGTTTTCTATAATTTATATTATGGAATGTATCATTGAATATACAATTTATATGATAATGGTCCGGTCTGAAGTCGGCTAGTCTCATCGCGAAACCGCGTCACAGACCACACGTGACTGAACCCATCTTGGTGAGCAATAGATTTCACGTGGATTCATTGGTGTAATCGTCATGAGCGTATGCTGTCCATCGGTAGGTAAGAGGATCTATCCCCGGGACTGGGTATTAAATTACTTTTAATTTTCGATAATTTGATATTCTGCTATTTACACGAAAAATCTCTAAAGTAGTGAGTGAGTGGGAGAATATGCACATGTGTGTTGGTGATAATATGAAAATTCTGAGGAAATTTTGAGAAATTTTATTAGTTTCTATACACTTCTACCCGAATTCGTATGTAAACTCCTTGTGCGTCTGCGTGCTACTTTCGTGCTTTTTTTTCTGCGTTTTACTTTACTTTTCTACACATCTTATGTAAAACTCCAACAGCAAGAGAACTGCCTGAGGTGAGTCAACATATATTCCAAGACTACTCTGGAAAAGTTTTCATCTAAATGTACAGTTCACGGACTTACGACTCGTGTGAGAAAATATAAAGATGATCGATTACATGTGTATGAAAACTGTGTCGAAATTCTTATTGGTTTCTGTACACTTTTACCACAATTCACGTAAATAAACTTCCATAATGTAGTAGCTTTGGAAACTCAGTTGCTGAGGAAAGTGATTACATATATCCCTTTATTTTGCTATACATTACTGCTCATTCAGCGGCAGCATGCACACCAGGAAATCATTCAAGAATCTATAATTTTCCCGGGGGGGGGGGGGGGGAATTTATTCCAACACCGAATGATCCTAGACGGTTACGACCTACACTCTTGGCTAGATGTGCTGTTAACCAATAGAGAACTCAGAGAAGTGATAAAAGGAATCTATAAATTCTATTTACGATCATAATCATAAAATCATCAACTGAAATATTTGCAATAATCATCTGAATGATCATCGATTCGATTCTCTAAGGAGGAGAGCGTTGTTGTAGACTACTTTCAACGAGGCAGTTAGGCGTTCCTGGTTACAGTGGAGTTTCACAACAACCCGTTTTACGTGAAGTGGCGTCGTAAAACTCTGTGAAAAACGCGGTGATATTCGCGGTGATATGCAGTAGTAGTCGTGAAATATATTTTTGCACTATTGTTTTTCATATCACTAGGGTGGTGAAACTCCAATACAAAATCAATACGTCAATATTTCTACTAAACTGATATTCGATGAATTTAAAATTTCTAACTCAATCGCAGGCCGAACATAAAATCCTGAGAGGTTCAAATGTGGTCATCCATCGGACATGTTTCGTATCTTTCCGAAATGGCAAGGTTTGAATCTTTCAATGTGGTCCGACTCGTCGAGAATACTCTCCCCGTGCATTCAACAGGGCCGTCTTTTTCTCGAAAAGCCCGACGGCTTCGAGATGATCGGCGACACACTGAAAGAAGTTTGCACTTCTTTAGAGCGTTTTTGCGAGGGGGAAAACGAGAGCGTAATATGGCGGTGCATGGGGGAAAATGTGTTGATGATAATATGAAAATTCTGGGGCTCAGCTGAGGAAAGCGAACATATATTCCTCTACCACTGCAGCTTCACAACAACCCGTTTTACGCGAAGTGGCGTAGTAATACTCTCTGAAAAACGCGATATTCGCGGTGATATGCAGTAGTAGTCGTAAAATATGTTTTTCACTAGTGTTTTTCATATCACTAGGGTGAAACTCCACTGTATTGTGTCTGGACTACTATACGACAATTTTAGGACATTCTTTATCGCGTTGATATCGGCTTGGGAGTTGCCGTTTCATCGTAATGCTTCTGATCGTGAATGCGACATTTTCAAATAGTGTATGTTCTGGTTGATTTTTTTTTATAATTTTGCCAGAATTTCAGATAATTTCCCTTTTTTCAAAAATTTTTTCCGAAAATTTTGATGGAATTATTGACTTTTTTTTCGTAACGCCTAAACTCAAATTAACAGTTTGTGAGTTGTGAACGTTTTATCATTTCTGTTAGATAAAAGTATTGGATCTCAGTGATCTCGATCTCACCGATGCCCACCTAAGTGCAATCCTGGAATCACTTATAGAAGTATCAGTTTCGGTGGAGGACGAAGTTCGGGTACTTTTTAGGGCGAATCTGATCGTTGTACGGTGTCGACGTCCTTGAAATCTGTGAGGAAAAACATCGTAATTCACCTGGTGACTCTAGACATCGGCATTACTCTTATGCCATGTAATTGTGAGAGTTGTAACCTTAGCAAAATCGAACCGTATGGGTTCTTTATGAATGGAGTTTCACAACAACCCGTTTTACGTGAAGTGGTGTAAAACTCGGTGTAAAACGCGATATTCGCGGTGATATGCAGTAGTCGTGAAACATGTTTTTCATATCACAGCCTGTGAAACTCCAATGAACAAAATATGTGTTCATGTTGTTCTTTATCAGTTATCGAATAATCGTCTGTCCATGAACGTAATAGCACATCTGTTGGAATATATACAGTCCGTTATGGAACCGCGGCAGAAATTAAAAGTAAGCTCAGCTATTCTCGTAGTGCAAATTTTGAAAGAAATTCGCATTGGTTTTCATATGTTTTTATCCGATTTAGAGCTCGGGTATAATATAATGGAGTTTCACGACAGTGATATGAAAAATATATTTCACGACTACTGCATATCACCGCGAATAATATCGCGTTTTTCACATGGAGTTTTACGCCACTTCACGTAAAACGAATTTCGAAACTTTAGTGTTGAATCACCACCGGTAGTAACAACTCACTAAGTGCTGCTTCTGTTTCCTTCTGTGAATACGTCGTAGCTCCTCTGGGGAATCCCCACTGATGTACCGCCCTAAAATTACTATTCTGGTGAACAGCCCAGTGTTGGAAAATATATGTTCGCTCCTTCAGGCGGGTAGAAGTGTACAGAAGCCAACAAAAAATCTCCAGAAATTTCCCCCTTTTTCCCGGAATTTTCCCGAATTTTCCGGGAATTTCCCGAATTTTTCCGATTTTTCGATTTTTTTTCAGAATTTTCCTCGGAATTTCCTTATCATTATTAACAGCTTACATGCACAGATGAATTCCTGATGATGTTATGATACACCCCAGAGGCCTGAGAAGTGCGCCTGGTCACATCTTGGCCACTGCTCTTGTTGTTGTTGTCGCTGCTCGTGATGATGATATGTCGTTGATAGTCCATATAGAGTTTACTATCCAGTCATTCAGTGTTGGAGGAATATATGTTCGCTTCCCTCACTAGTTATGGAAGTTATTGTAGTTTCACCACCCGTGGCGTAATACTCTGTGAAAAGGCGATATTCGCGGTGATATGCAGTAGTCGTGGAGTATGTTGTTCACTAGTCTTCTTCATATCACAACATATTTCACAATTCACGCTGCGAAAAACAGACACACCTTACATGGAGTATTACGCCACTTCACACTAAGCGGGTGAAACTCAACTGAATTGACTTAACACAATGCGTGTAGCAATATGACAACAATGCGTAGTAGTAGCACATGTACTAATCTCAACGTGCACTTCTAGCAACTAAACGAGTGATACCCCGGAACCTGACCACAACCCAGTGAAG
>NW_003201482.1:5012-7391 GCF_000006405.1 Perkinsus marinus ATCC 50983 | reverse complement strand
ATGTAAAATATATTTCACGACTACTACTGCATATCACCGTGAGTATTGCGTTTTTCACCGAGTTTTGCATTACTTCATGTAAAACTGGTTTTTGTGAAACTCCCGTGATATGGAAAACACTAGTGAAAAATATATTTTACATTTTGTCGTGCAGAAAACGCCTGTGAGCAGTGAATAACGCGTAAAACACGTTATGTGTTTTACGTGAAATTGGGCGATGCGTCCGATGTGATTCGCCAAGTATTTTCTATTCACTTCATATCGCGTTTTACGCCACTTCACGTAAAACGGGTTGTGAAACTTCAGTGGGTTCGCAGTGTGGGGGAAATATATGTTCGCTTTTTAGGAGTTTGTATATGAACTCGGGTAGAAGTGTACAGAAACCAATGAGAATTTCTCACAATTTTCATATTGTCATCATCACCGACACATGTAGTTGACCATGTGCATATTTTCCCACCACATTTTATGTTGGTGAATTTCAAAAACCGATGCATGTTTTCAGATCAATCTATCGTATAACGGAATATGCGACTGGGGCTTCCAGCGGTTAGCGATACTGTTATCAGAGAATATAATGCAAAACGTGGTAAGAATATATATATTGGAGTTTCACAACAACCCGTTTTACGTGAAGTGGTGTAAAACTCGGTGAAAAACGCGATATTCGCGCTATACAGTAGTCGTGAAATACGTTTTTTCACTGGTGTTTTTCATATCACTAGGGTGAATCTCCATTGCTGGAGGAATATATGTTCGCTTTCCTCAGCTGAGCTCAGCAATTCATCAAAGTTTCACAACCCGTTTTACGTAAAGTGGCGTAATACTCTGTGAAAAACGCGATATTCGCGGTGATATGCAGTATTAGTCGTGAAATATATTTTTCACTAGTGTTTTTCATACCACTAGGGTGGCGAAACTCCAAATCGGGTAGAAACATATGGAAACCAACGAGAATTTCTCAAAATTTCCTCAAAATTTTCATATTATCATCAACACATGTGAATGTTTTCCCCCACACCCGGTGAGTGACGAAGGGTCGTTGATGGTGTTTCTCGTTTAGGAAGTTGATATTAGTCAAAATCGAGTTTCGAATCCTGGGGAAATCTTGGAGAAGTATATGTCGGCTCATCCGGAGGTAACCACTACAGTATTTCGATTTCATTTATTTTCTCCGGAAAAAATTATTTTTCCCCCTTCCTCGTCAAAAATTCATCCATGGTTTTCATAAAAATGGGGTTTTTAATATTCGATCGAATTGAAAGTTTAGGAGTTCAATTTAACAAAAAATTTCGCGCACATATGAAAAATATATTTCACGACTACTGCATATCACCGCGAATTTCGCGTTTTACGCCGCTTCGCGTAAAACGGGTTGTGAAACTCCAATGATCACGTAGGCGTAATACCACTACTGCGATGCTTTTTTCTTGTTCAGAATCCAGCAGTGAGAGACCTTCCGCGAAGACTGGTGTTTTCTTGAATTCGAGTGCTGTTTCTAGTAAAGTCTCAGGAGTTTAGTTATCATTTTGAGGATTGCAACGTTAGTAATTGTATTGGAATTTCACCCTAGTGATATGAAAAACAGTAGTGGAAAATATATTCCACGACTACTGCATATCACCGCGAATATCGCGCTTTTCGCAGAGTATTACGCCACTTCACGTAAAACGGGTTGTTGTGAAACTCCAGTGTTATCATAAACGAGTTGTGTATAAAAATAGTAGAAAAACGACTACACCAGTTGTGTATCAAAACAAGCTCTTGTGACGTAACAGGAGCTTAGTATTGCAGGTCTATGTTTATACTATAATTAGTTATAATATTCACTGCATATTAGTATTAGGATATATAAATATAAGTATGTTTTAATATTGGAGTTTCACCCGTTTTATGTAAACTGGTGTAAAACTCCGTGAAAACGCGATATTCATACTGCGCAGTAATCGTGAAATATGTTTTTCACTAGCGTTTTTCATATCGTGGGTGAAACTCCATTCATTGTTAGGGTTAGATAACTCCACAAGAGTTATTAACAAGTGATTCTTAACGTATGATCGATACAGTAGTCATAAAATATACGCTAGGCAAGCAAGGGAGACATGTATAACAAGAATCTGAAATTACAGGAGAAACTTGTGTACAACATTTCCTAACAAATATCCTAATACTAATATACAGTAAATGATGTAATTCATTAAATAGAGCTTATCCCGACTGATAGGCTTCGATAAAGAGTGTGGCAGAGCAAAAGTACTCCTCATCCTAGTAACAACAATAGCATTTCTGGAGAAGCAAAATTGCAACATAATATATGAAGTTGCAATATCTGTAGATATTGTAAACAATTGTGTTACTACCTACCTATCGATCAATTGT
>NW_003201482.1:3860-4912 GCF_000006405.1 Perkinsus marinus ATCC 50983 | reverse complement strand
GCGTTGGTTACAATATTAATAACCATTCTGTGGTTTTATATTGATTCGATGCATCGTTGATTGCAATGGGGCTTTGATCAACGGTGTCTTTCATCGATCGATTGGTGAACCGATCCGGTCTAGGCCCCCCGTCGTAGAGAAATAACATCATCTTCTGCAAGGAGCTAGAGGCTTTACGAGGAGGCTAAAAATGGATGAAAACCAATCCAAATTATAATGGAGTTTCACCCTAGTGATATGAAAAACATACTCCACGACTACTGCAAGTTTTGGGTGCTTCACCGAGTATTACGCCACTTTACGTAAAAACGGGTTGTGAAACTCCAAGCTGTAGACCTTGTACAACAATTCCTACTTACTCCATCACAATTGGGTGAACGCTTCTCTCGACCTCGGCAATGTTATCGATCACGGAGTTTAAAAATTTGTAGTTATCAGCAATCACCCTGTAGTCCTTCCTGAACTCGATCATTGATTTCATAGGGTGCCCATCATCACCTACCGATTAATTTGTGAGTGCTACGTAAAAAATATAAAATTTGCCGAGCCTTACTCTTCCGTCAATGTCGATTCTTTCGGCGAATGGTCGCTTCTGTTTGGACACATTTTCAACCGGATTCATCAACACCTTCTGGGCTCCCAGCGCTGTCACTATCGCGTGGTTGATGCAATACGGAATGATCGATGCCATTTGCGTTGGTGCCAGTCGTAGGTTTGACGTTGGTTACTTTAGGAAGAAGTATTGAAGTCAGGTAACTACTTCAAGTGGGGCTTCCCTAGAGGACCTGAGGACGCCCCAGACCCGCTACGTCGCGCGATGAGAGTTCACGCGAATCAAGTGGAGAACAGTATGACGCTTTATAACTCTTCCCGTGTTACTATTATTATTACTAATTGGAGTTTCACAAACCCGTTTTTACGTAAAGTGGCGTAATACTCGGTGAAGCACCCAAAACTTGGCAGTAGTCGTGGAGTATGTTTTTCATATCACTAGGGTGAAACTCCATTATAATTTGGGATTGGTTTTCATCCATTTTTAGCCTCCTCGTAAA
>NW_003201482.1:0-3760 GCF_000006405.1 Perkinsus marinus ATCC 50983 | reverse complement strand
TAGTCGTCGCGGAATATATTGGAGTTTCACCCTAGTGATATAAAAAACACTAGCGAAAAACATATTTCACGACTACTGCATACCACCGCGAATTTCGCGGTTTTCACCGAGTTTTACGCCACTTCACGTAAAACGGGGTTGTGAAACTTTATTATTCACCAGTGTTTTTTATATCACGGCCTGTGGAACTCCATTATTACTACTACTACGGTTATCCCAGGAAATGAGATAACCTGAGCCCTCAGCTGAGCTCAGGAGTTTCCTAACTCATTCGAAGAGTTTATATACGAATTATGGTAGAAATTTCCAAAAACCAATGAAAATTTCCCAAAATTCCCGCAGAATTTTCAGTGTCATCACCAACACATGTTGTAGTTGACCATGTGCATATTCCTCAACACTGAACTCTTCTATAGGTAACCATATGCTCTTCAGCATGTGGCTGTGTGCTCTTTGTGGACTTCCTGGGTTCGCTGCTGGCTGTGGTATCGTGTGGGTTGCTCTGAGGAATATGTACGGATTCACGTAAGTTGAAATAACACATCATATCATCGTACAGTGTTGGAGTAGGAATATAAGTTCGCTTTCCTCAGCTGAGCTCAGAAGAGTTTCCAAAGCTAATTATATTAAGTCTGTATGCGAATTCGGGTAGAAGCGTCAGAAATCATCAAAAATTTTCCGAAATTCCTAAAGAATTTTCAAATTCTCATCAACGCATGTAGTTGATTATGTGCATATTTCCCCGTTGTCAGATATCGCATGACGAAGGGAAGCTTGAAAGCGATATTGAAGTTCACTTTCCCCAGCTATGCTCTCGTACAGGCGCTTTATTTCAGTAGCACATGGACTAGTCGAAACTCTACCATTTAAACCAATAGGTTCGGCTACTGCTGATGAGTGTGTATGAATTGATAGTTTGAATAATAACAATGTAGTTTCACCCGTGGTGTGAAAAGCACTAGTGAGAAACATAATTCACATTTCGAGCAGTGAGTAACGCGTAAAACACGTGATGTGTGTTACGTGATATGGGCTGATTCGTCCAGTGTAATTCGCCAAGTATTTTCAATTCACTCCATATTGCGTTTTCCACAGAGCATTTCGCCACTTCACGTAAAACGGGTAAAACTCCATTATAATAATCGATAACTCAGAATTAACAACTGTGTATGTGAAGGCGATTCGCAAACCAATTCTCGCGCCTAAATGTCATATGTTGCTGAGAGGGGAAATCATAACTTTTTCTATGCCTCAGGAGTAACACAGAGAATCCTGAGTGTCGCGTTCGATATCGATGAGCTGAAGTCGTATGTCATAGCCGGGGCAGGACTTGCTGCTATCAATTTGTTTACGTTGGGTACGGCAATGTGTCAGAGGAAGCACTGCGAAATATGGGATAAGAATCTCAAGCGAGATTCGTAACACTCTAGAATCGCTTGAGAATGATAAGAGTTTTTGCGAGGTGTCGGTCTGTGATGTAAAGGGGATTCTCAGACGTTTCCGTAATCTTTTTTGAGCCGTTTTTCAATCACTACGAACTGCTGACTTTGTGTTGCAGTCTGCCAGGATGTACATGCCTTCGAGGCATTGATCAATATACCGAATTGGAAGTCGAATGAGATATAAAATAGTATCTTATCGAGTCGGTACCGAAACTATCAGATACATAACAACGTGTCTTTCTGTTATGTAGTAGTAGTGATGTGAGACCCAGCAGGGTTGTACGTGCTGTATATATATTCCTACACATGGAATCCTTCGTTATCGACAATTCTTGATTAAGCTGAATGACTTCTTAAAGGGTAAGACCAACACTCGAACTTCCATTCGTATCACTTGCAGAGTTCGGTATCCCCACTCATAGGAACTCAAGATCAGAGCAAATGCAAAAAAATGCGTTTTTTAGCGAGAGTATACAAGTCACGATAAAGATAGAGGGCTCTTCTCGCCTCACATGCCCATGAATGAAAAAACAAAATCACACAGAAGTTTATTCCACGATTGATCATCCGCTAGAGGCCAACTTGCGTAGAACATACCTGTGATGAGGAGAGTTAATACCAACTATCCATAAGAATCACAAAAACCTACTGCAGTATGCCACCATGCTTGAAGTATGTAAGTTCGACTTCAGTATCCAATCTCACGAGAACTTCAAAGGCTGGTGCGTTGCTGTTGGTCGTTCGCACTGTCAACATCTGTGGAAAAAAACTATTTCCCCACTTTTCGTGCCAACCCGCCTACCTGCCCGACCGTCAAATCACCACCATTGATATCAATAGAGTAGCGCTCGCGGCCGTCAAGACCGAGAGTATCAGCATCAACTCCTTCCGGGAATTGTAGAGGAAGTATACCCATACCAACCAGATTAGATCTAAAACAAAAACAATGTCAAACTGCTGAGCATTTTCGTTCACCTATGAATTCTCTCGTAGCTCTTAGCAATGACCGCTTTAACTCCCTGAAGGCTCGGGCCCTTAGCAGCCCAGTCTCGACTCGAACCGCTGCCGTATTCCGAGCCAGCCAGAATCACCAACGGTTTTCCATTATCCATATACTTCTCAGCAGCATCATAAACATACATCTTCTCCCCTGTTGGGACGTACTCAGTCTTCGGACCAACCTGATCACTACTGATACTGTTCCCGGGGGGACTCATTTCGAATTCTCCACATGTCTAGGAACACATTTTTCGAATACTTTTCCACCTGAGTATTCCCATTCAACGTCCTAACTGCTCACCTCCCCATCCATCAGTTTGTTCACAAGACGAATATTAGCAAACGTCCCTCGAGCCATAACAAGGTAGTTGCCACGACGGCTACCATACGAATTGAAATCCTTAGGCTCCACTCCGTGCTCGATCAGATAGCGACCCTATAAGCACCGTGAACCTGTCCTGTTCGAGAGGAACTCTTACAGCAGGTGAATCAGCAGTGATCTTCCCAGCGGGCGAGATGTGGTCTGTAGTGATCGAGTCACCGAGGTTGAGCAAACAGTAAGCATCTTTGATAGACTCTAGAGGAGTCGGGGTGAGCTCAGTCTGAGACCATACATACCGGGAACAACAGCGAATGGGCGTTCTCTTGAAAACGCTAAGCTGCTGATTATAAGTCTGTTCATTTCCTATACATTCCTACACTGCTGTTCCACGTAACACTGTGTGAGAATATGCACATGGTCAGCTTCATGTGTCAGTGATAATATGAAATTTTTCGGTAATTCTTATTGGGTTCTGTACACCTAAAACTCCTGAGAGAAGCGAACATATATTCCCCCCCATACCATACCTTAGCGAAGAAAGGCGGATTAGTGATGTAGGTCGAATCGTCACTCCACTCGAACTGCTTCCCAGCTGGAGCATGCAGATCGTTCCACCTGATCAACGATATACGAAGTTCATCAACTACAAAGTCATGCAAGTTTACCTCTTATTTTGGCTCACAACCTTAGCATAGTTTTCTCTGAACATTTCCGGCCGTACACACTCCATCTCGACTCTTGCTATCTCCTCACTGCTCGGCCAGATGTCCCGCAAATACACAGGGCCCTCGGTGCCTCGACACAAGATCTCAGTCGTGTACAACAACAACAACAACAATAACATATACAACAACAACATATACAACAACATATACAACAACATATACAACAACATATACAACAACAACAACATATACAACAACAACATATACAACAACAACATATACAACAACAACATATACAACAACAACATATACAACAACAACAACAACAACAA
>NW_003212154.1:0-1910 GCF_000006405.1 Perkinsus marinus ATCC 50983 | reverse complement strand
TTCTAGATGGCCCATATCGGAGCGTCGAGAGGTGGATCCTAACAAGAGTATTCGAATAATTTCTTGGAGAGCGTGCCGAATACAACGATGGAGATGAAAAAGCACATTCAAGTCTTGTCAGCTTAATTGGTGGAGCGGGTCACTACTATGCGGGAGATCGCCCGTTCAACCCAAACAGACACTTCTATACGTATGTCGTTCAACCGTGCCCCCTCTGTTTAGTCTTACCGATAAGCTGCTTCTCGGACACCATAGTTGTCGAACATGACTCCAAAGTGAATCTGCCATAGGAGAGTGTTGATATTCAGGAGGATCCGTCAGCCACACAGTTCATCAGCCTTCCTTAGTCTGAATAGCTCAATCGCCTCGTGCAAGGCAGAAGCTTCATCAGTGATGTTTGGAGGGCTACTCCTGCGCCCTTTTTGCATTGGTCGGACGATACTTCCTCGAGCTACAACTGAACCATCGAACAAACTGTGACAATGGGAGATTTTATGATGATACCCTCGCCTGTGAGAGGAATTTCGGTGACCTTTTTCCCCTGTTGCTTCAATATCGAGCGGCGACGTTCTTGGTCTAGACGATAGTCTTTTAATAGGAGACCGAGCCGAGCATTCTCGATCTCCAATTGACGTAGGTGGTCGTGAAACTAAAGAACCAAATCTCCATCGAATAGCATCGAAAACTAGTCAGCCGCTCATGAACCTCAATGAGCCATATCGAACTGGCATGAGAATGTATTCCCCACCTCTGCAAGCTCTCCCTCCGTTGCATTCTTCCTAGACTCTGCAACCTCTCGACCAGTCGTGCTCAGACACCCGCCTTTAAGGCGATAGCTCAACAAGTTGCCTTTCAAGATAGCGATTTCTTGATGGAGTTCGCTAACCTCTCGATCAGCAGCGGTCAATCTGATGATCAACATCGCCTCCTCGTTGTCTCGATGTGAAAGCCTTAATCGATGCCAGGTTGGTTCATTAGCACATCTACTCCACTATGAATCGAAGCTCAAGGAAATCGATTCACGCTGCGTTCTACGACAGAGTTCGAAACGTCTGCTACGCATCGACTACATCAAGTCGTCGAACAGAGAGCTTACCAAAAGGACTTCAAACGTTCCGGGTCCTCACTACGAGTTGGTTTAAATCTGTCTATCGATTACATATTCACGCGGGTTTCCAGTTCGGTGTTCTTCCTCCGCAATTTGTCAATCTCACGCTGGGCCCAATAATTGGTAGTCGTAGAGAATCGATTCATCACTGGCATGATAGTGAGAGGGCGATAGTTCGAAAACTTCATAAAGTAGGCGCGGTTCGGACCCACAGATATGCATGTTAAAACCCATCCTATTTACCACTCAACCACTTATGCCTCATAAACTTCCACGTAATTGAGAAGTCAATTACTCTTTGATGCACCAGAATGATCTGCATCGACTCCGGACAGCATCGACTCAGGAAACTCAGCTGTTCTCTGGTTACAGAACGGTACTGAGGTAGATTTTGTGCTGCATTTGACCCAATCAGTTGAGTCACTCAACTTGAGTGGTCTCTGATGCTCACTAAACCCCGGGTTGACCACGGGGTAACTGAGGGAATGCAACACTGAGCTTCCTGGCGCAGTGAATGGTTTGTTCTCATCTTCTCTCTTCTCGCTGACTCATCGTTCCATGTATTCAACCCGGCCATAAGTGTAGACTGTAGAAGGAGAAAGGCGAACGCGAGAGCTCGAAGGTTGGCCCAGTTTGAGCTCGCGCGTTACTTCGCTCATGCGAAGAGGCAAAGATCGTTACACGAGGAGACGGGGAGCTTGTAGCTAGAGAAATCATATGAGACGTTTGAAGAGGAATTGCGTGGCTCCCAGGGCTCATCAAACGATGTTTGCGTGGCTCCGCAACACTTGGTGCAACTTTC
>NW_003204941.1:0-1085 GCF_000006405.1 Perkinsus marinus ATCC 50983 | reverse complement strand
GCTCCCGACGGCGTCGATAAAGGGCTCTTGGAGGAGCAGAGTTCCAGCCAGCGTCTACATTGAAATTGACAGAGCCTCTGTCACAGAGGTACAGAAGATAGCTTCGAGTAAGTTCATGTCTCTGTTCGAAGAGAGCGATTCTGAGTCGGAGGAAGCATAAGTTATATCAGTGATGGTGTGTATGTTTCTTCCCATTATGTAGGGCTCGAGTAAATCGAACTTGTAGTGTTGTTAATCATAAAGAGGTATGGTCATCTGCAGTTAAACCCGATTCGGACGATCACGGTGATCAGTGCAGTTTCATGGGGTGCTGCGCTGATCTCCGAAGCCGGAAATATCTGACAAGATCATGATGAGCGATTCGTCTATGAGTTCAGGCTGTTCTGAGTGGACAACCTGACACCCGTCGGACAGCCACGTCCTCGGGTTGCTTCGTCACGACAAGTCAGATATTTCAGAATCGTTTACGGCTTAGATCGTCCGGGTCTCGGGTTTGACTGTTGGTGGTTTTACCCTTTGGACTGACAGTCAGACCGAGTGGCTCGAGCGTTAGCACCGTTTTACACTAGCACATCATTTCACACTGCACACTGTCACAGTGTGTCACACTGTGTCTGTCACACTAGTCACCAACGCGATAAGTAGTTTAGCATGAAACATTTAGTGAAGAAGTCATTACAAGTGTCGTACATCAGGAACATGTAACCTACGCTTATAGAATCATAACAGCAATTGATACTTGCTATCGCTCGTGTCGCTCGCTTCACCGGAATCAACTCCACATCCCGATGTACGAGAATCTGACCATGCTAGGGGATCGACCATATCTTCGTTATACGATAAGCTCACAATATCGCGTCGAAATGCAAATCGTATACACGTTAGGAAACAACGTGGGTCCTTACCGGCCTCTCCAGTTCCTTCGATAGGAGAATCATTGCCGAATTGGCTGGCTTGGCTGTATATTGAGCGATATCCATCATTGCTGTCGCTCGACTCCTCTTCTCCAGAAGACGATTCGTCATCAGTTAGGGTATCATAGTCATCCTCGCTTGATTCATCAGTTCCAGATAAAAGCGAGGCGA
>NW_003206393.1:0-1132 GCF_000006405.1 Perkinsus marinus ATCC 50983 | reverse complement strand
TCCATTACAGTCCAACCCTCGTCGTTTCCGAGACGGGCGTTCGAACACACTCCAGAGGGAGCTCAACCCCGAACTAAGTAGAAACATCGTATGCAGTCGACGACCATCCGCTGTTTCCGAAACCAACCTCAGCGCGGGGGTATGCACCCCAGCTGGTCGCGAGTAGCACGGCTGGGTCAGAGTCCGTGCAAGTGATTGTGACAGGCTTCGTTTCACAAACAACTGATATCTTGTACACACCGTCATCAAACTGCGGAGGTTTCACAACATTCGAGCAGCTGAGTTCCTTGTCTTCTCCGCGGACCTTTCACATACGCGTGACGGAAAATTCAAACATGTTTAGATGCTCCTCACAACTAAAATCCTCTTCACTTCGCCGGTCCCTGTCTCTTTGCGTAGCCGAGCATGTTTGAGATCGTGAACGCCACCAGTTCCAATGACGGCGCTCGGACACGAGCCGATGAATTCCGCATCAGATTCAATCTGCATGACATGATTAGAAAATGATCTCATGACGAAGGAGCGAGACAGTGGTTCAAGAACAGCCTAGCGGCTCACATTAGCGTTGTGCATGCCGCCGAAATATCGAGCGAAAGCGATTCCAAGTTCTTGGCTCGGAAAGGTAACACGTACAATGGTGCTTCCACATAGGACCTAAGATGTGATCCCCTATGAGATATTGCGTTAGGTATGACGAAAGGCGAGACGGGGAAACCTTGCCTGGACATTGTAGGAAGTTCCTTGTGAAGTTATGTCCGAGGAGACGCCCTCACAATTATAGACGAAAGCTTTGCCACTGTCATCATTGATCTGAAGTGATATGCATGCGAATTAGATAGGCTGTAGTCTATCTCACCTCGATAACCCTAGTCTGTAGAGCTCCCGTCGAGGCATATACCAACTTAGCAACATTCACAGTGCCTGTGACCTGGTCCTGCACGCTCGCAGTAGAATCAGATACCATATCGGAGGACATGTAGATCTGATAACCCAGTAGTGTGAGCTACATCACAGAGATTAATTAAACCATGGAAATAAGGAGTGAATCATCGAGCGTTACAGTATCAACATACCTCGGATTTGGCAATATCTCCCCATCTCACAGCCCACTTCACCGCTGTCTCAGCACGTT
>NW_003204223.1:0-870 GCF_000006405.1 Perkinsus marinus ATCC 50983 | reverse complement strand
CTCGAGAATTTCTCTTGAATGTAGTCTTCCAAATCTACTACTGCTTTCACCAGGAAATCCGGAGCGTTCTGAATCGACCAAATCTCACACGCATGCCCAGTGAATTTTTTCTTACCATCTTTTGAACATCAACAACTTCTTCACCACTCATCGCTGAGCTCATCGCAGCGGCCTTTTCCCAGCTCCTCAGGGTGGCGTTGTAGGAGTTGGCGAGTGCGTGAAAATCGTCAGTCTTCATATTATTTTGCATCGAATGAATATCAGATTGCAACGAGGCCATCGCCGACCGTTGAAGTACGGGGGTATCGGTCATTGTAAAGGAAGGGATTAGCAACCACGCAAATTTTACCCTACAAAAAACGTTAACAAACTGGGTGAAAAACTCCGGAAACTGAATGATAGATTGCAACGAGGCCAAGGCCGTCCGCTGAAGAACGAACGTATCGGTGTTTGTTGAGGAAGGGATTAGCAACCACGCAAATTTTACCCTACGAAAAACGTTAGCAAATTGGGCGAAAAACTCCGAAAACTCCTCATCACGTTGAAGTACATTCAAACTAAAGTACTCCCATGTCCCCTTCCCTTTATAGGATCTGCAGTAGAAGCATAGCTTAACCGGTTTTGTCTTCACCTCCCAGATTTGACGATATCACCACTAAGAGAATTCTCGCGCGCCCAAAAATTAAGCGCGCGCCTGCAAACGCTATCGCACAGGACGATCCGCCCCCACGCCCCAACCCGAGAATGGTTTAATGCGAGATCTGATTCATTTCAGGTCGGAAGTCTCCAAACCGTCACTCTTCATCTTTTCTTCTTGAGCGTTGTAACACGGGGGAAAACATCAACTCAAATAAAAGATGGTGCACAAAA
>NW_003202487.1:0-2900 GCF_000006405.1 Perkinsus marinus ATCC 50983 | reverse complement strand
TGTACCTGTATATCCCGGCGGTGAGGACCATCGATAGTCAGTGACTATTTCTCCTCTGGATATCGCCTCGTGTTTCTAGTATTTGTCAAGCGCGTGTGATGTCACTATAAGCCTAGGATACCGATTCGATGTGGTACACCGATATGTTAACACACTGCACGAGGTCACAACCTGGCATTCATTACTGAATCGAATTTGTGAGTTGAACCGTATAACTTATACGAGGAGGCTCATCTTTGGCAAGATTCGAGAATTAGATATACATGGACTAAGTTGATGCCATCACCGTGATGGGCTCACCCCGTAATAGCTCTACTTGCCTGGGATCGCTTCGAGTCTTGGATATTCTCTTGAAGTGTGTGCTATTACGTCATCAAATAGATAGTGTCTAAGCACTGAAGCATCCAACGCGGGAAATCTCGGGAAGCATGTCAACTGGACTTCACTTCGATACACTAGTCGAACGAGTGGCACTTTCCGCCTTTAGGTCCTTGCAATACGATCGCAAAAGTACTCACTATAACAGTTTTTCTATCATATTTACTCGATCACAGGTATTTCATCACAGATACACTATCATAGCAGGTATAGATGGATTAGCTATGACATAGCTACTCCATCACAGTTACTCTATCACAATATATCCATCCACCATATATTCAGATCAACGCAAAATCTCTGCAATAACTTTAGGAAGTACTTGTGATGAATCTGTTGAATCTGCGCGTGATGATGATCTGCTCTCTCGGAGCAGGTTACATTCCCATGGTGACCATCGAAAAGATATATGTCATATCGGAATTGGTGTATATTTTCAAAGGCAAGCTGCAAATAAATTCATGTCATGGTTGAACCATGATGGTTCCTGCTGGTAGCAATGTGAGACCTTTCCAAGATCTTCTCTGCTTCCAGTAAAACCTGTTTCATCGCGCGGGCGTCTATGCTGTAACCCCGATGTATGCCTGAGTACAACGAATTTCGCGGCAGCACGCGTTACGGAGTTAAGCTTTGTCTACAGTAAATTCGACTGCGACGAGTTGTAGGAATCAACTTCTCTGTCGGTGAGGCCGATTTTGGGTCATATCCTTTCGAATAGATCCAAACTCGATCTCTCGAATATCAAGAACGGAATGTGCTGAAGCTGACCGATCAAGTTGAGAGCTCGAGATGCTCGAAACTCGAGCATGTGAGCCAACCTGAGAATTCATTGGGAGAGTGATAGGCTACAACTCATACTATGAGTCTCATAGCGTATTCAGCTTTCGATGCTTAGCGCTGTCTGAGCAGTTATAAAGTTTCCATCAGAGGGGACGAGTTCCCTCAAGTTACCTCGTTGCCTTGAATTTCAACAGTTGATCTTTATTGTAGCGTTAGGATAATAGAATCTCCGCGCAGAGGATTTGCCTCATTTGCATGGTATTCGAGGAGTAGTCACAGTGATTACTGACCGATTCCGCTCGATTACGCTGACCGAAATGGGTTGCTTGAAGGAACTTTCCGGTCGACACTCTCTCTCGCGGTGCCCTTTCGTGGACCAGCCGAGCCTAGTCGGAAATACTGCAACTGCTGCAGGTACACAACCGGATTGGTCAGAAGTTCTGAATCTCCTGGGAACTTTCTCGATCATTTGAACGAGTTTTCTCTGCGGAGCGCACTCTCTACACTCACATGCTGTATATCGATCATCTGTTTGTGTATCGACCGAGAAATCTTCATCAGTGGATTTTGGAACACTTGCAAGCAAATTCAGCTCGGATTCCGAGCCTCGGAATTGTGCAACGAATCTAATCAGGTTTTTAAATTGTTTGTCGAACTGAACCACGCCAATCAGAGCGGTGCTCTCAACTCACACGACGCGTGTCATCGTGTCAGAAAGTAGAACAGCTCCTTTTTTCTGGGAGGCAGTTCCTGACCTTGACACTTCCCACTAAACGCACAGACAACTGTATAAGTATAGAAAGATATGACGACTAAATCAAAGAGGGATAATGAGGGGTGAGGTGGAAACAAAAAAGGACTTTTGTGGGAATACCACAAGACTGTAGGTCGGTCTGACCGACTCGGTCAATGTCCATCACTCATGCGACTCTCAACTCCTCATTCATTCGTCAAACCTGAGCATGGAAGTGTATTCAGTATTATACAAGAAACATTCACAGAGAATGCCATGGCTTACCATCTGGACACCAACAACTTGGAAAAGGTGTTCTTGGGGCGCATTGGCAATTATGGGGGCATTTCTTACACATGTCACCAGCCAAAATCCTTGGCTGCGGAATCTGCCTCCCTTCAACATCATCGTTTACTGCATAGGCGGAGCAGACGAAGGTAGTGACGACCAACACAAGGTGGAAGATGCTTTTCATATATATGGGGAGTAGAATGTAGTGCGTGAGATTCGAGCCGGAGAACTGAGAAGAGGCACTAGACCATAGAGACTCGCATGTGAACGCGTTCAACACTCAACGTGACTAAGCGCCATTTCGCACAGATCGAGTGCTCAGCGAAAAACTGAGGAAATCTCCGCACGGCTTCCGCTTATTGGACACTAACAAGCAACCCGGACGCTCAACCCGCTCACATATTGGCGGACAGAAAATGGGTACAATGTTAAATGAGCTGTCCTTTGCAGACGATGTGACCCTTCCATCGAGCACAGTAATGTGGAATACGAAACACATCACTTACGTGCGAGAAGACTGCTCACGCTCTGCCCACGCACGCGTGAGCAGAACGTACGAAATGTAGGTCTTTTCTAACAAGTTCCGAAACTTTGGAACGCAACTTCACATCTTCACAAAACCGGCCTGGATTTGGAAAAAACTTCCCAATCTTAGCCGAAACCCACTTATCAAATACTCTGCCCGATACGATTAGGGCTGTCTTTGGTAAATTGAACG
>NW_003201416.1:0-899 GCF_000006405.1 Perkinsus marinus ATCC 50983 | reverse complement strand
TTGGCGATGGACCTGAACCGCCAACTACTGGGCCGCCTCTAAATGTCGTTCCACTCCCAAGACCGAGGCGAACAGTTTGAGGACCTAAAGTTGAGGTCCTCAACCAGCTCCTCCAGCGCCAGATGTAGTCGGTAGCATTGGGTGCACGTCTGACCGAGTCTATAACGGTCCTCCGCAATACCCGCTCTCAGTGGGGACATTCCGGGCAGCAGGAAATGGAATGAGGCAGGGCGAGGCGTAAGCTGCTCTAGATTCCGACCAGACCGTCGCAATGCATTTGATGAGTTCGTCGGGGGTCGGCTCCGATCGAAGCAATGCATTAAGAAGTAACGCGTGACAGTCGGTTTGTCCAATTTGCTCTCGGTGATGGAATTCTTTCAGACCGTGAATACAGCTTATGACAGCACATGATATCCGTACGGTCTGCACCTGGTCCAATGG
Organism: Perkinsus marinus ATCC 50983; assembly: GCF_000006405.1. Lineage (NCBI taxonomy): Eukaryota > Perkinsozoa > Perkinsida > Perkinsidae > Perkinsus > Perkinsus marinus. The sequence continues at coordinate 458 of NW_003201416.1, read as the reverse complement.
GCCACTCTGGAAGCAAAAAGGCATGTATCATATATATTGAAACCCTGAATTGAGAGGTAGTGCACTCAATCCCATGCCAACGACCGCTGCATCTCCGGGTTCCCACGGGACTCACAAATAATAACATCGGTTTATTGTGCATCAGAGTTCCCAAGAAGCCCATCTTTCAGCGACTAATTGTTGTATCGGGGCAGCATCTGGTAGAAATCACCTTCCTCATTGTGATGAATCCATCGCTTTCTCATTTTGCCAAACGAAGTAGCTCAATGGTCCTGTCCATATGTCCCTTTGGAGGATGTCCCCCAACTCCATACTCTCGCTTGAGACGTTCTGAAGGAGACGATAGTTCACCGAGGCGACCTCATTAAACCACACTAATTGACCATGACTCGAACCGAAATCGGAGTGTTGAAATTGGCCAGGAACATAATTCAAGCCCAGCAGGTCGGTAACAAATG
>NW_003214622.1:0-1804 GCF_000006405.1 Perkinsus marinus ATCC 50983 | reverse complement strand
AAATCTCGTTGGTTTCTACCCGACGGGTAGGAAGTATTTTCTAGAAGTTTTCATTGTTCTAGATGATTGCCAGCGATTGTCCCGACTGAAAATGACATACCATCTGGTCCCCAGGGTTAACACCGACATCATTGGCAAGGTTCTCCAAGTGTCGCGGATCAGCTGTTGTAAGAGGAGCTTGACTCTCACCGAGACATACTAATAGAAGCAAAACTTCGCGCAACCTCCTCACGTGAAGTCCTGCCAGCCATCGTTCGCCTGAATCGTGTGCTTTTCGAGCGAATGAGAAGATCCGGTCACTCAAGTGATGGTGATCTTAGAGAATCATTCTGGAGACGTAAACGACATAACAGCAGGCTGCTTGAAAGCCATATCGAAGGCCCTTCATGTTCCAAATCACGATCTTGACCAGATCATGACTCGGTACGACATAGTAGAGGCGCGTGGACTAGCAATCAGCGGACCGGCTTTGAACCGATTAGAAGGTTGTGCGTAAGGTTAAGTAGCGGCCGATGCCAGGGAGTCGATGATTTATCAATATTGGTTTCCGCGTTGGGTAGCAGCCACGTTCAAGGGATCTTTCAGCTTAGAATCACTGGGCCCGACTAGTTCCTCTAACTCGCCGTCTAGAGTCTCGTCTTCATCCACCCTTGGATCGCCTCGTGCATCCTTCCTATTTTTCTCTTTATCACTTGTATCTGCCGTGCAGTGTTGAAAGAATTGTACAGTCTGTACAATTCTTTGTACAGTACAGAAACCATTTTCCAGAATTTTTTCTTCAGAATTTTCGAATTTTCTCACCGATGTGTACGAGTGGTTGTTATCGCAGGTGCATCCAACTAACTTGAGGGACAAGCTTTGTTCGGTTGCTGGTGACCCCATGGGGCATCCTTATTTTGAGGCATTCTTGGGTCGCACTAGGAAAGCAAAGGAGGAATATTCGTAAACTCCTTTTGGGCTTCGGCCTATGATTGTGTTATATGGTTGTTAAGGTATAAGCGAGTTAAACTTGTTGTGGGGACGACATTTACTCTGATGACATTGGGGGCGATCAGGCGAATCATGCAGACCAGAAGTGAGTTCATCGAGATCAGTGTGGGAAAATATTCCCTTGCAAATAAAAATTGAGAGTTCGGAAAATTCCTACCCGAATTGGTATATAAACTCCTTCAGCTCAGCTGAGGAGAGCAAACATATACATCTCCAACACTGGTCAAGATAGTGAGTTCTACCTCAGGGTTCTGGCGTTCCTTTGGTTTTGCTCGAGCATTTGCAATGAGCCATCCAGTGACTAAAGCGCACTTCCCAGGTGAGGGGACCTCGCTTGGCCAGGCTGGAGCTTCTCGCAGATATGTCAAAAGTTAGCATAAAACATCGAAGTGGCACGTTCCGGTCGACCTACATCGACGGGATTATTTCGTTAGGGTAGGTTGGGAAGAAATTGAATCGCAGTAGCTTCGCTCCGCTAGGGATGGTACGGTCCAGCACGATGTGCATCTGACGGGTGTTCGTCCTGATGTGAATGCACCGTGGAGAATAACGTCAGCGAGGCTGGTCCCTGACAAGGGGTCTGAGACGGAGTCGCTGAATAGAAGTAAGTGCTAGTGACAACGCTAAGTGTGGGAAAATATGCATATGGTCAACTACATGTGTTGGTGACAAAATGAAAATTCTGTGAAAATTTTGGGAAATTCTTTTTGGTTTCTGAACACTCCTACCCGAAAACGTCTATGATTAGTGAGGAAATCCTTGAGCTCGGCTGAGGAGAGTAAACATATACTCTTCCAACAATGACAACTCTTGA
>NW_003200876.1:0-1092 GCF_000006405.1 Perkinsus marinus ATCC 50983 | reverse complement strand
AAGGTGAGGCTGAGGGCTATGTGCCAGATCTTGGAATAGAATGGTAAACGGCTGAGCTGAGCGTCGGTCAGTTTGGCTCGATCTTTATGGTAAGCTCCACGAGTGCCAACCCTGAGCATGGATATCAGACACACACTACCAGCTGAAGCGTCTCTCACCAAATAACTGCAATGGAAGCGAATAGATCAACGTAGACGACCAAAGTGGTCAAAGTGATGCTGATGCCCGCACCACCCGATTCATGGACATACTCGGCAAATACCAACATCGCATCGAGGTTCGAAGGGTTGCTACTGAGAGATGCAGACTGAGATGACTCGGGCACAGAGAGAGGCTCCTCACTTCCCTGGATTGAAGGCAGTGCGTATAGGATCTCCTGGAGAGGTATGGCAAGCTACTGCATATGCAGCGATATGCGATGTGAGATCATGACGAAAGGAGGTCGCCAGAGCGCTGGACAGGAAGAGTAACACGCCGCCAAGCATGATTAACCTGAAGTTGCGATGCAGTGCACCTTGACTCAGTCTGGCCTACCATTGCGGACCATAGTCCAAGGCGAAGTCGAGGAAAGAAGTGTTCTTACTCCGGTGCAGGAGTAGCGATCGGGGTGGACGTCGCATTGCGATCTAAATACGACGGAGGGGTTAGGACTCTGATCGAGTCACAATTGATAAGTCAATGAAAGATAGTAATGATAAGCCCTAGAAGCACAATGAGTAGTGTAGAATTTGGCTGTAAATGTAAGAGGAAATGTAAATGGAGTAAAAATTAGCTTACCAGCAACATGAATGCTAGTCCATGACAGGTTAAGGCGGTAATCACCAGCACTCGATTGAGGAACGATACGTTGGAGAACTAAAAAGGAGCCGTTCTCACACTACTCGACAGACCGAGGACGTACATCTGTTAGGGTTTCTACACCGAGTCCACTGTTAGTCTGGACCTGGGCCAAGCCCAACTCCGACAAACTGAGGGCGATTCCGCTGACCGAGTCACCCTTGCGGTCTTTGGCACACTCCTGACCGTCGACCTCGCATTGGGCGAGAGTAGAGTACCTCAGAACAAACGAATAAAATGGGGAGAAGATGTACG
>NW_003206658.1:1794026-1800699 GCF_000006405.1 Perkinsus marinus ATCC 50983 | reverse complement strand
CCACTCATTCTAAACATTCTGTGGAGTATTCAGTAAGCAGTCCACATCTCACACCGCAGAGATCGCTGAATTCACGCAGTGTAATCCGCCATCACACGCAACACTCCCAATAGCGACCCAGGTTCAATCCCCACACCTATCAGCGATACTCGATACCTTATCACCCAGAAAGACGACGCTAAGACCAGTTCCTCTCCTCCCCCATGAGAACCTCTTCCTCCCACGTAGCATGGGTCATCTGCAATCCTTTCCACTTCACCATCCACTGCCTTCTACCCTCATCTGCTCACCCAAAGCCATCACACTCAGGATAGCCCCCCTATAGGCTCACATTGACGGAAAGTAATAAGGCGTTCCATCTGCAGCCACTCCTCCTTAATAAGCCCTCGATCCACCAGCTCGTCCAACAGGGCCGCTTGCCCCCCACTCGATGCAGCATGGTTGGATCCTGGATATCAAATAAGTAGTTTCATGTGCATGCTTGCAGATGACGATGATCATCCTAAACTCACCAGCCGAGCCCGAGCGTTTCCTTCTAGGGCTGTCCACTGCTGCTGCTGGTTGTTGTTGTCCTGATGATGGACCCCCCTGCTCAAGTGTAGTGATGGGGAAGTCCACGTTCTTATCTATCTCTCTTGGATGCCGTTCCTCAAACTTTCGTATCTACCACCATGCGCCGTCATACAAACTTATATCTATCGATAACATATAAAATATATATACTATTAACACGATTGTCAAAAATATATTTCACGACTACTGCATATCGCGAGTATCGCGTTTTCCACAGAGTATCACGCCACTTCACGTAAGATGGGTGAAACTCCGATATTACATATAAATTACATAATATTATTATTATTCCGCTCTAAACCATTCACGTATTTATACTTCACATATAATATATTCATAGGTGGTAATGAGCAGCCATCTGCCTCCCCCTTCCTCTCCCTACCCTCATGGCAGCACCGCCGTCCTGGTTCACTAGAACGTCCATAGAATGCCAAGAGACTCTCGAATAAGGTTCATTAGCCCACTTGATGAGATACTCATCAGCAGCTTCAACATCATGCACCCTCCTGGCCAGTATTGCCTCCATCTTATGCTCACCCCCTTCCACTGTTGTGGGATGATGCTGATGATGACCATGATGATGACGATGATGGTCTGACGATGATGAGGAGGGAGAGGGGGAGGAAGATGACCGTTTATGGCTGTGTGAATTAGTCACAGCCATTCAGACTAGTAAAGACAAAAAACGCCGAGTAAAGGAGCCTTGTGGGCGCCTACAGAGAAACCGTCACCCCATCATCGCCCCATCACCAACACAACTAACACGTTACTCAGCACCTGTGTGCATGCGTGCAAACAAGCCCTACATATACTATAAGGCCACCTCACCCTATATCTTTCTCCTCCCAGAGGTGTCTCCAATACATGCGATGCCATGACGGACGGACAAGACAGATGTGGGTCGATTGATTCACCAAGGGTGGATAGACAGATCAATCGCTCCAAAGGCGAGCGAGGCATATTACTCCAACAGGGCCAAGCGGTAGAGACAGTAGTATGAACAGCCATCGTCATCCCTAACGGCCTCTCACCCATCCACCCAAGTTCGATCCCCAGACACGGCGTGTTTGGTTTTATATCAGCTATCAGAATAAAGGGGACAGCAAAGTAACACTACAGCACACAAAGAGAGGTCATAACAGTAAACCCACCCTCATACCATCATCCTTTCAACTACCTCTAATGCCTGCGTGGGAGCCCACCACTTCACGAAAAACCACTACAGAAACACTCTAGAGTCTACACTATAGTGACAGGAGTAATACGCCCCATACCACTCCGTAAACTGGTATGCATCTCGAGTTATCACACCTCTTTGATTGATGGAACTCGGGCTACAGGTATGTGCTTGCGTGCGGCACGCATACACACAAGTGGGCCTGCATAATGTGACATGACAAAACCGAAATTATGCTCAAAATGCAGATAGAGCATTCCTACATCTCTTTTAAACCAGCAGGTTATATCACCAGCATATATTCCATACAACCCAGGTTCGATCCCCGCAGGCAGCGTTTATTAACAACGCCAAGCTGTACTATAATGCAATGCATAATAGTCATCATCACTACACCTCTCCCTCGATTGATACAGAATATATGAAATGGTAGCATAAGTAGACACAGTGCGGTATCAGTAGTGGTATTATTATCACTTTTGATGGTTGAAAAAAGCCCCACCAAAGAAGGGTCGTTCATGTCTAACATCCTCGTTAAACGCCCACTGCGTTGCCCTAACACAGTCAAGAGTCATTCACCCATCATATTCAAGTACCGGAAGAGGAGCAGGCATCCATAATCGATCACTCGATCGATTTCCCAACCCTACCTCAACAAGAAATTCGCATCAATCTTGCGTTGCATCTCTTCCTCCCTCCACTTGTGTGTATAATACCCATACACCAAATACAGGCTGACGCTGGTGATACCAAGAAAACAAGCTCTGACAACATCCACCACATCAAAGAACCACTCCACGCACTGGTCTTACTTATTAAAAGGACTTTCAAAAAACCTGTTGATGGAATCTGCGAGAATCTCAATAGAGCTCTTCGGTGGCATCCGACCAGCATCATTATCAGTGTTAGAATTCATCATAGTATTGGTCGAGCTCTGATGCATGTTATTGATGGTGATTGGTGTACCTGCTCCCCGACGTGAACTGGGCTCATACGAAACCACCAACCTTCTGTCCTGATCGCCGACGCAAACTGTGATAGTTCCGCAATAACCTGTCGCCGTGTTTGATCTGATCAAAGCCCGCATGGCAACCACACCAGTCGGGAGCGCTACCCCTTATGTCCTGCTCTCTCACGATAACAGCATCCACATTCATAGGTGGCATCATCATACCACTCGAGGGCCCTCCTACTGCAGCATAGTCATCATATGGAGTCGAGACCAGCTCATCCCCTCCAATACTGGTATTAGTGATGGCTTGGGGATTGCCACGACGCTGGACACCATCCGACGTTGTTGATACTGAGTTCCTGAACACCAAAATACTAACCATAAAAGGGACCATATAGACTCTCCACTGTGTGCAAATTCCAATGAGAAATAATATCCTGAGTTTCCAGCTCTAGTCGGCTCATCAAATCGATCAACATGATACCACCATACAACGGCAAACTTTTTCCCTTTTTCAACAAGGTTGGAATATATGTTCGATTTCCTCAACGGAGCTCAGGGGTCTCCCCACTGACTTCCTATTCAAATACGGCAACGATCGAGAAATTTCCTTAGCCTTTCCGTGTCGTCGCGCACACATGTAGTTGAGCACTTGCGTATTCTCCCAGATTGCTTTCCAATATCAAAGCTCACCCAGTGTGCAATAAGTAAGGTTAGAAGGATATCCCCTCAGTCTCACCATCTCTCAGTAGTTGGCTGCTTATCGGAAGCCTCACTACCATCAGTACTACCACCACCATTCCCTGCTGTTGCATATCCTCCATCACTGGACGATGCCTCTACCGGGGATCGATCCGACATCCTCTGCCCGAATTGGTTGGGGAACATTCAACACCAGAGGATAGCAAAAGGAAAGAACAAGAAGGAGGTCATCCCACGCACCCGCCCATGGATTCGATAGTATCTTAAGGTTGACGTGGTAAGATACAAATGAGGTCCAGATGAGTACCACCCGCGATTCCCAAGCTAATTAATAAAACTACAACACAACCCTCCAGTATTGACAACATCATGAGTCCCCATCTATCCCCATCGACTCTCACTTTTCCTATCACACTTCACTACGTCCCTACACCGATATTCATTCATAAGTGTCTCCCAGCTTCGCTCCGCCGAATTTCCAGTTCTATCTTCTACTCCTCTCCGTGGGTTCTCCCTCATGTACATCTGTTGCTGCCATACAAGGTACTTGTGCCTCGCACAAAGGTTGAGACTTTTACAATCACTGTGTGTATGTAGGTACGGCTGGGATGACATGTCGTCAATTCTGATGAAAAAAGAGGCAAATTCCTGCAGCGCTCACACGAAACCGCCACTGCACCAGCACGACAACAACAGGATAAACGAAGAAACTATCACGTAAGATCAACTCCAAAACTCATTCATAAACTCATTATACACCCATCCACCGATTCCCATCAGCATACCGCTCTAGTGATCGCTTGTATGAACTCGTATTGTTGCAATAAGGCGCCCGTCACATGTCCCCCTCGGACCCACCTTATAGGGCATCCCAGATACTCACTCAACTTATTCGTATTGTCTCCCAGTACGATAGCGTCATGCCGTGCTCCTAGCAGTTCCACTCGAGAACTAGAGAGGTTGGCAGGCTTAGGATAGGTCGTGATATCAGTAGCAGCAGTAGCCTCTTCAATGTAGTCTCTTTCCAACACTGGGTTCACATACGGCCGCATGGCGCTCCTTTCGTGAGTCCAAGTAGAGCTGGCAGAAGCGGCTGGGAAGAGAGCACAAAGTGACAAAGGAGTGGTATTAAGATTCCGTATTGTTATAGCACTCATAATCGCAATGGAAGCCCCTATAGAAAGGCCACCTACACAAAGCCTATCAGGAGCGAGATTCAAGTCAACCCAGTGCAGGATGGACCTTGTGTCCGATACCGCTCTCACCGCAAATGCCAAGAACTGTCCCATACTGTGCAGACGTTCCCCATCAACAGAGTGGCTCCTTCTACCCCTCAATGGGTTCTCTAGTAATATCATACCACATACACCCTTGCTGGCTAGGGTGATAGACATTGGCACTTGACGAGAGGCGTAATGCTCAGCAAAGGAGGGTAAGAACACTACCAAAGGGCAGCTACTACTACTACCATCACTACTGTGTGGAGTATTAGCCTTACTACCAGCAAGCCTAGTGGAAATGTAGTCAAGCATGCGATCCAAGTAGATCTTACTCTGGCCGAGAATGCCAAACCCGACCAAGTCCAATCTCGATAACAAAGATTCCCCATCAGGATTCATAGTAGGGCGAGTTGAGGTCTCCCTCACCTCAAATCGATCGTCAGTAGCAGCAGACATCCTCTTAGCCATTTCTATTCCCCTAGTATCAGCTGGTAGTATCACCAAACACCATCCCGTGTCACACGCCCTCGGCAAAGGATCGTTACACTGTAGAGGCCTCGATGGGAAATACCCAACGCGCCAGAGGACCTTCTTATACCGCATCCACAGATCCCCTTCCCACCGTATCGTGAAATGAGGATCAACTACATCTGCCTCAACACAGCTCTTGGCAGCCTCTTGAATAGCATTCAAATCAGCAGCATCATCTTCCCCATAGAAATGACAAAGATCACCGTCCAAGCCAAGCTTCCGTTTAGCTATCCGGGCCGACCTGTTAGACCACCAGTAATCAGCCAGGGAAAGGTATCCCCCTTCCTGCGAAAAACTCTGTACTAACGCGTTACGCTTCTCTAAAGTAACTTGTAAATACCAACCATAAGCCCCCACTAGAGATACTCCTATCAGAGCCATCTTATACACAGTAGGAGACCTCACCCACTGCTTGATATTCATTGCCCCCCTAACTCGTCGACTCAGCAATGTAACCATGTAACCGACACAGCCCGGCTGCCACTGTCCAGCCTTGCGAGGTCAGTGGCGCGCGCCCAAGCAATCGATAAGGAATGTACGCGTTCCGTAGCACTTCCCGTGAACGATCCCCGAGGGGTAGATCTTCGCGTAGATCTTCTAGAGGGCGCTCCCACGATGGAGGCAGAGAAGGACGAAGAAAGGTAGTATTCTCAGGATTTGACGTTTTGGCAAAATTTCCCCTTTTTTGAGGGATTTTCTACCAAAATTACAATGATCGCGCATCGCGGAAAATCTTTCCAAAAACTATTGACTCGTACCTTTGCAGGCTCGTGATGACGAGTGGGAGTATGATCGTGAACGGCGCGAAAGGCGATACCGGGAGGCCCCCAAACGGAGCGATTCCTCCACCAGGAGATCTGGATCATACTTCCGCACTGACGAACATGATGATAGAGTTCTTCACACCCACACAGCTAGCGGCAACCATGGCCCTACTGCCCTTCGTCCAGTCAAGGACTTCCGTCCTAGAGTCCGTATCGAGAGGCATGAGAATAGAAGGGAGGCTGTATTGTTCCTCATGGCTTGGGATGACAAGACTCCCCACACTATAACGCAAGTCGACACTGCTATCGAGTAATAACAACAACAACAGCATTCTCTCCATCATTTTCTTTTCTCAGTGAATTCATGAGGAAACTACCTAAGGAACCCGAATATTACATTTTCACCGAGGAACTACTTTCTGGTAGTAATAAGACTACTTCCACTCTCACACTTATTCGAAAGTACCTCATTTTTCTCAGGTATGGTGCCTAACCTGGTTTACTGTGATAGATGGATAATTAGTATACTGGACGAGTCCTTACATAAGTCACTCAGCACTTCCGAGCTATCAATCATGAGGTCATAATAAAGCGGTTTAGTCGTTATAGGGAGGATATGTTTCGGAGTGATACACTTCAGTAGTGTATTTATTCTCTTCCAATATGACACTCCCTCACGAGGCTCCCCTCCTTGCCCGCGCTTGACTTATTTCCACACTCTTAGTTGCTATGATTGGGCGCATCTTGAGCTCGG
>NW_003206658.1:1792145-1793926 GCF_000006405.1 Perkinsus marinus ATCC 50983 | reverse complement strand
TGAGCCTCTCATGAAACCGCATTCTTCTAGCACTACTACAGTGCTGGAATATATGACTGCTCTCCTCAGCTGAGCTCAGCAGTTTCCAAAGCTAATTATAGAAGTTAACATACGAATTCGGGTAGAAATGTACGAAAACCGATAAGGATTTCCCAAAATTTTCTCAGAATTCTCATATATATTCACCAACACATGTAGTTGACCATGTGCATATTTTCCCACATTTATACTCAGGTGATATGAGGAACAGCTCCAAGCCATCGTCATCGCCAACAGAAACTCCCGGCAGCAGTGCGACTAATCCTGTCACCGCACAACAGCTGAATAACATGGACCCAGCGACTCAGCTGGCTCTACTACTCATCGAGAAGGTGAGAGCTGATTGTTGTAAAATGCTCTTACCAGGAATCGAACCCGCGACCGCTTTTTAATAGACTTGCTTTTTTGACAGGAACGTAAAAAGAAGGAACGCAGGGATCGCAAGAGGAAACACCGCAGAAGGCATCATCGTAACAGATCTCGGTCGAGGTCTAGCCGGTCTCGCAGTAGTAGCACCAGCAGTGACTCTAGAGGGAGGTCTCCATCCCGGTAGTAGACCTATAACATAATGCGCTCCCCTACCTCACTTTTCTAGGCCTACTAATTTCGCCAATATGGTGCCTCCAACACACCCGGACTACCGCCCAGCCAGGATTGAATATCAGCCCATCGATCCATCACAGCACGTCCTCCCACCCACAGCATCACCCTCCCCTCTGGTGAGGCGCTACTGGCCGCTACTCTCAATAGGACTCCCCCTGTTTTTCACAGTCATCCTCGGGCACTTCGAGCGTGTTAAGCGGTGGTGGTATTGTGAACCCTCCATATAGAGGCGCTGATGCTCCTGAGGAGATCGTTGACCCCAGCGACTTTGTCAAGGCTGGCCAGCGGGCTGCTGCTATGCTTATGACCCAAGGTAGGCTACTACTACTACTACTACTACTGCTACTACTACTACTACTACTACTACTACTACTACTACTACTGCTACTACTACTACTACTACTACTACTACTACTACTACTACTACTACTACTACTACTACCACTACTACTGCTACTACTACTGCTACTACTACTACTACTACTACTACTACTACTACTACTACTACTACTACTACTACTACTACTACTACTACTACTACTACTACCACTACTACTACTACTACTACTACCACTACTACTACTACTACTACTACTACTACTACTACTACTACTACTACTACTACTACTACTACTACTACTACTACTACTACTACTACTACTACTACTACTACTACTACTACTACTACTACTACTACTACTACTACTACTACTACTACTACTACTACTACTACCACTACTACTACTACTACTACTACTACTACTACTACTACTACTACTACTACTACTACTACTACTACTACTACTACTACTACTACTACTACTACTACTACTACTACTACTTGCGTCGATGGTAATCGTTGACCAGGTATGGGTGCGCGACCGAAACCGATCGTGTCTGGTCCTATCAAGACTATACCTCAGCGTAGGGTGGAGCTATGTAATGCGGAGTGCCAAACGACAGCACGACCAGATCTTGATAAAGATGCTGTTATCTGGCGACTACGACCTAGAAGTGTCGCTTGAAGAGGCGGTGCTACACCTCCATCATTATAACCATTGTCACCATAGTAGCTTATGCGGCGAACAGTCTTGAGTTCGCAGTAATGGGAGAGTTCACAGCAACGTGGGGTGATTCCC
>NW_003206658.1:1787392-1792045 GCF_000006405.1 Perkinsus marinus ATCC 50983 | reverse complement strand
GCCAGTAGTCAACAATGACATTACATTCCAGGTTGCAATAGTATATCCCCCTTTACATGACCTATTCCTTTTCATACTCTTCTCTTCATTATCCTGGTCATCTTCTACTCCCTCCTCTTTCATTCTTTTTTTGTCTTTCCTCCTTTGCATCCACCTCTCCCTCGCTCTCACCTTCACCTTTATTTGACGATTTGTAAGACCTAGCCCTGCCAACTCTCTCAAGTAGTTTTGTCTACCCGTCATTCGTTGACCACTTGAGTCTTCCTCCTCGTCTGCCCTAGTGCCAACATTTTCGACCAATCTACTCACCCCTAGGGTCGTAGATGAGGATCTGGTCTGTCTATTTCTATTATTCGGAGCTTGAAGCTGTTATTCTCTCATGGAGTTGCCAGCCCACATGAGGGTACCCTCCCACTTCGACTTAGTGTTTCCCCTTTCGCCTTCACGGCCTTGGGACCGTCTTCCGTTCAATCATAGACAAGTCCTTAGATTTCACAGAAGGAGTGGTTACTACTACTACTACTACTACTACTACTACTACTTGCGTCGATGGTAATCGTTGACCAGGTATGGGTGCGCGACCGAAACCGATCGTGTCTGGTCCTATCAAGACTATACCTCAGCGTAGGGTGGAGCTATGTAATGCGGAGTGCCAAACGACAGCACGACCAGATCTTGATAAAGATGCTGTTATCTGGCGACTACGACCTAGAAGTGTCGCTTGAAGAGGCGGTGCTACACCTCCATCATTATAACCATTGTCACCATAGTAGCTTATGCGGCGAACAGTCTTGAGTTCGCAGTAATGGGAGAGTTCACAGCAACGTGGGGTGATTCCCTCACCTTATCGAGGGGTCGAGCGCTAGGCTCTCCTGTTCAGTGACGTATTAGAAGTACTGTTATTGAGCTCGGCTATGTGGTGATAGAATGTTGGAAATACGAAGGACTGCCTTGACCTTTTTCTCTTGAGTTTACTATAGTTAATTCAGCATTATGTTACGATCACGCCTAGCATCCCTCCGAAGGCCGGTACAGTGCCGGACCTCATACGCTGGTGCTGTCGACAGACACATTCAGTTGAACGTTCGTATCGCGAAGATGGAAAGTCTTGAGGAGGTGGCTCGCTGTGTAGAGCATGACCTGGGCTCTATGAATGTAGTCAATATGGTTACTTGCATGCATAGGGCTGCACGCCATAGCAGTCAGGATGCTAAGAAAGCTACTTGTGAGTACTACTACTAGGGTCCATAGGCTCATCACTGCGTTCCCTCCAGCTCTCGTTTATCGGCTTGCTAACAGGCTTACGGCCTTTATGACCAAAAGTAGTCCTCGAGGCATTGCAGAGTTGAGGCCGATGTCCCTATCTAATGCTATATGGGCGATAGCGACTGTTGGTGGCACAACAGAATGGAAGGTTGAGGTGAGCTGCCATTGACTGGGAGTGGATTTACGGTAGTGGTTATATCTAGTATAATACACTAGCTCTATTTTTCATAGTATACTACTGCAATTGTCCCTATAATATATACAAGTGTATATACATTACCAGTAGTTATAATTTATTATTATCACTTCCATTCACCGTAGTGTTTACATTTAGCATTATACACTATAAACAATGTCCCCATCTATTTATGATACATATTGTTATCATGTTCATAATATCACTTGCATTCATGGTAAGATTTGTATTGTAGGTCATCGAAGCGATGCAAGCACTGCTAACACCCGATTTGCTGACTACGATGAAGCCTCAACTACTGGCCAACATAGCATGGGGTATCGCTAAAATTCATCAACAACGGAAAGTAAAGCGACACCAGAGGTATCCATCTTGGCATGCTACTCCCCCCTGGTGAGATTCAACTTAGGTGTGACTCCTCCTCGATAGCTATCATTGAATCGATTGCACGCGAGGTGGCCCGGCGAGGGCCCGGTCAAAGGGCATGGCCCGAGCTCCAACCACAGAACATCAGCAACATAATCTGGTCCTTCGGGGTCCTTCTTGATGCTGATATAGTTATAGTAGAAACAGCGTTGAAAGATCTCCTCCTATTGCAACAAGTACTCCAACCGCGAGCTAGAGACATCAGAGCTCAACATGTTAATAACACTACTTGGGCTATAGCTAGGCTTTATTCGAGGGAGGGCATCTTGCTACCAATAGGAGTTAGAGAGGCAGTGCATCGACTCTTCGACTCGGCCATTCGACGCCCTTTGGACTTCCGATCAGCTGATTGGGCTAATCTAGCTTGGAGTTATGCTAAACTGAAGGACTCCCATGAAGGGGAAGAGATACGCGAATGCCGTATAGTAGAGGCAGCAACAGAGGCACTCGAACGGCATGACGCTGTCAAACCGCGATCAGTCGATTTAGCCAACGTGTTGTGGGCTGTGGCCAAGCTGAAGCTGTATGCTTACAAGGCCTTCGCTGAGAGGTGCATCGACCGGTACCTGAGCGAGGACAGGCTCTGGGCTGAATGCTCATCACATCATATGTCCAGTCTTGCTATTTGTGCACAACAACTGTCCCTTAGTAATTTAGAGGGAATTTTCGGCAAAATTGGTGAGCGCTTATACCGGAAAAGTTGTTATTGACCATCGCTGTAGGCAGCGCTATAGTGCAAGGCTCCCACGGCTTCCATCATGTTGACGGTCCCACTATCGCCTCTCTCCTCCCTGTCTTCGTTACAGCTGGTCAACATCTCCGTCACGAGCGAGCTCTAGTAAAGCTGCGATCACTCTGTGACCCTTCCTCGTAATGAGGTATATGCTGCTGTTGTTTATGTATATGTGGTTCAGGCTGGAAGCAGGGGAGGTGGTCATAGTGAACCATGCACTTACTCAGCTACCCTCCAAACCAGCGCTCTTCCGACCTATCAAGTGGGAGGACTACTCCTTGTCTGTTATGACGGACATGTTCAAGGCAGATCAAGACCTCTGTGAGGAAGTGAGCAAATACCAGCACTCTTGAATAGGCATATGTCGCATTATTCGTTGAGTCTGAGTTTGTATCTGGATAGCCATAGTCACCAGTGTTGGAATATATGTTCGCTTTCCCCAGCTGAGCTTAGGAGTTTCCGGAACTGATCATCCAGGGTTACATACGAATTGGGGTACAAGTGGACAGGAGCCAACAAGAATTTCCCAAGACTTCATCATATTTTCCATATTATTGCCGCCGACACATGGAGTTGATCATGAGCATATTTTCCTACATTGTTTAGGCATTAAATGATCCGTTTTCTAAAATTGGCACTGTAGCAGTAGCAGCGGCCCGCAGTGGTGACAGGGAGGCTGATCGCACTGATCGTGCCAGAAATGATGTCCGCTTGGGTGAGTTTTTCAAGTGTTGTCCCAGGTCATAAACCCCTTGTGTATTAGGTAGTGACTTCTGGAAACGAGTAGTCGACATAGCCATGGTTGGTCTATGTAACCGAACCCCGCTCGAACGTGCCCAACTACTCCACGCTTTAGGGAAAATGGCGTAGGAGAGGAACCACGTCTGTGACTTCTTGCTATCCTCGATCAGGTATCATCCGGGTGTGCAATGCCTGAGGCGACTAGTCGAGGCTGCTGCTGAGACGGTTGGGGATATGGACCCGGCCAGTGTCGCGTTCTGCATACATGGTATGGCAGCACTTGACGTTACTCCGTTACCTGAGGAAGTTGTCTCGGCTGCTTATGAGAAGCTCCCTGGCATGAACAGAATGGAGGTAAACCGATAGGGGTGTATAAATTAACGCATTGTGAGCGGGTGAAATCTGCGATTGTTAGCGTGGTAGGCGATCAAGACTGCATACTCCTTCATACTTGGACGGAGGAGTCACGTGGGAGACGAGCAACTGATAGATACGCTGGCCCATGCCTTAGCAATGAGGAGTGAATGCCCTGTGGATATGCAATTCCAAGAGGTGGAAGTCCCAACCTGAACTTGGTCGAGCTTGAATTCGTGTAGGCGATCGCAGCCCACTGTGGAGTGGCGTTCAAACCTGCATGTACCTTACCAGTGATTCGACAGGAGTCGGCGGCGCCCAAGCCCAGCGCTGGTCAGAGTGAGGTAGGGAAGACCCTTTCAATGATGAGAGTAGCTCATCGGGTCGAAGTTGATGTTGGTGTTGGTGGCTACAGTATCGACATGGTCATACCACTTTCTGTTTGAATATTATCGTTTCTGACACGCACCTTTCGTTGTGTAGAGGTCTTGAGAATAGGGTATAGGCGAGGTCGACTTAAGCCCACGCGGGTAGGAACTACACCTTTTCCCGTGCAAGTTTGACAAGTGAGCAGACAAGAATGACAATGTTACCATCAAGAGTGACAATGAGAATCCAAGTTTGTCACAATTCAATTCTGTTACAATCAAGTTTAACTTTGAGAATTCAAGTATGTCACAATCGAGATATGTTACCATCAAGATTGACAATGAAAATCCAAGTTTGTCAAAGTTCAATTATGTTACCATCAAGATTGACAATGAAAATCCAAGTTTGTCAAAGTTCAACTATGTTACAATCAAGATTGACAGTGAGAATCCATGTTTGACACTTGTTTCCTCAGTTACAACCAAGTTTGACAGTGAGAATTCATGTTTGACACCGCCAGAATATATCACAATCAAGAATGACAATAAACCACACAAGTTTGACAATA